>NW_007257280.1:32686-59644 GCF_000164805.1 Carlito syrichta | reverse complement strand
AATTACAGGCATGTGCTACCACGCCCAGCTAATTTTTGATTTATTGTAGAGATGAGGTCTAGCCAAGTTTCCCAGGCAGGTCTCGGACCCGCGGGCTCAGGCAATCCACTCACCTTGCCTTCCAAGGCGCAGGATTACAGGCTGAGCCACCGAGTCCGGCCAGGTTAATTATTGAGATGTGAAAGTTTATCCCTGTCATAAGGGTCTTATAGAGTTTGTTGTTGTTGCTGCTGTTTGTTTTTCTTTTTTGATTTTTGATTTGATTCATGTGTGTTTTCAATCTTTTTCCTGCATTCTTGTGAAGGGTGTTGTCGTTCTTTTCTTCCTTTCTTCTGTGTTTAAGACTTTCTTAAGTGTTTCTAGTAGAGCTGTTCTGGAGCAGCCTCAGCTCTTAGGGATTGAATGTCTGGGAAGGATTTTAATTCTCCATCACTAATGAAACTTAGCTTAACTGGGTAGGTAATTCTTGGTTAAAATTGTTTATCTATAAGAACTTTGAAGATTGGACTCCTAGCTATCCTAGCCTGAAGTGTTTCTGTAGATATGTCTACTTCTATTTTAATTGGTCTTCCCTGGTAGGTAGTCTGACCTTTTTTTCTTGCTGCCTTTTGGATTTTTTCTTGTATACCTACTTTGTGTAGGTGAATTACTATGTGTCTAGGAGTTGGTCTTCTCATTTGTTGTCTTGCAGGGGTTCTCTGAATCTCTTGTGTTGGAATGGTTGAGTCACTAATGAGATGAGGAAAGTTTCCTTGGGTAATTTCATGGAATGTTTGTTCCAGGGTGGTTTTTGTCTCTCTATCTGCCTCAGGAATTCTAATTAATCTTAGGTTTGACCTCTTGATATAATTGTTTGTCTCTTGAAGGCTTTGTTGTGTCTTTTAAAGCTTCTTTTCTATGCTTTTAAAAGTATGAGTTAGTTCTATATTTTGGTCCTGAAGCTGTGAGATTCTTTCTCATGCTTGGTTAAGTCTGCTTTCCATGCTTATCAGTTTGTTGTTTATTTCATTCAATGTATTCTTTATTTGTTATCTCAGTTATCAACTCCTTCATTCTTTCCTCTTGTCTCTCCTTAATTATATTTATTGTCTTTATTAATGTCTTGATCTCTGGGTTTATGGTTTGAGATCAGTCATTCTGGGGACTCTTCATTGTCTGTGTTCTGAATTCTGTATTCTCAGTGTCTGACCTCCCATGGGTGTGTGTGAGATCCATATTTTTCTTTTGCTTTTTCTTCATTTGTGTAGATTTTCCTCCCCCACTTTTTAAAACTCTTCTTTAATTCTGTTGTTCAGGGATGGGGGAGTAGCTTTTACTTTTGTTTGCTCAATCTTTTATTCTTCCTTATGTGGATTCTCTGGCTTTGTTCAATTCTGAAGCTGGACTGTGGGTGCGGGGAGGGGGGTGCTGTACTTTTTGTAGTTTTGAGATTTAATTGAGGGAGCTGTAATTCAGAAACTATCTGCAGATCCCTGTATCCACTGAGAGGTGTTTGGGCCCCTTGGTACCCACTTCCCAATGCCTTACAATCTGGACATGCAGTGAGGGTATAGGTTTGTCCCCTAGAAACAAAATATGGTAAGAAAAAGGAAAAGAACAGAAAAGGGAAGGAGGGGGGCAAGAGGTAGGTAAAGAGAGAGAAGAATAAGAGGGAAAACAGACAGGTGTACCAACTAACACATGAAAAGAGACACAAACAAAGAGAGAAAAGATTTAAAAAATGCAGACAATCATACAAACACACAAACCAATAAAAACCCCCTCTATTGATGTACTCTCCGTCAAAAATACCCATACACAAACAGGAAGTCTTAAAAAAATAAATAACAGAAACAAAGCAAGTACAAAAATGTAATCAAAAACAGAAAGAAAAAGAAAAGTGGAACTGAAGGAGAAAAAAACTAAAACAAACAAACAAAAAACCAAGCAGAACAAACAAACAAGCAAACAAAAACAAAACTCACTCTGAGGCACTTCCTGTAACTTCAACTTCCTTTCAGCTCTGGTCTCCAACCTTCCCTTCTGTTCTCAGTACAGGCTGATAGGATTGTTCTCAGCATGGGTCAGATGCTCCACAGACTACTGTGGGAGAAAGGTGGATGAGATCTGGACTCACTGAGCTTGCTGCCACTTTTGTTAGGTCTCCCACTCAGATCTGTTGTGTCTGCGCCTGTTCCAGCATGGGGAGGGGCGTCTGTCTGTACCAGTTTGATGAGATAACCTTTAGGTCCCAAGTTGAGGTCTGGGTGGGGAAATGCAGGTCTCTACCTGATCCTGGGACAAAGAAAATGGCTCCGGCTGGTGTTTCCTCACCAGTGGTGGGTTTCCTCTTCAGCTCTCCCTTACTGATCTCTCCATGGATCCATGGCTCCATCTGCTTTGCTGTCACAAGTGATGGTGTGAGCCATACTACAGGTGTGGAGAATCAGCTGTATTCAGCAGGTTTTTCTCAGAAGAGCCCGAGAACAGCAGACAATCCTGTGTGCCAGGAGCTCCAATCTCAGGGCAGTGAGGAGTTGCAGTCAACTCCGGAGGAGAGTCCTGGGTGCATGAACCTGAGTCTCCCCTCAAACAAATTTTCACTCACCTACCGGCACACATCCATTCACACAGAGAGCCTTTATGGACACTTGTTTTTGCAGAGACTCTCACAGTTCTACCTGTCCCATCGCCATCTTCAGAAATCTTAAAACTCAACAATTAGATAATAAACAGCCAATTAAAAAATGGACAAAATACTTAAACACACACCTCACCAAAGAAAATATACACATGACAAATATGAAAATGAAACAATGTTCAACATAATATGTCATTCAGGAATTGTAAATTAAAACAACAAGATACCACTCCACACCTATTAGAATGGCCCAAATCCAAAACACTGACAATGATGTGGCAAAATAGAGACTCTCATTTTTGCTGGTGTAAATCCAAAATGGTACTCCTACTTTGTAAGACAGTTTGGCAGTTTCTTACAAAACTAAAATGTTATTACCATAGGATACAGCAATCTGCTCTTTGGTATTTATCCAAATGAATTGAAAGCTTATGTTCACATAAAAATTTGAACACCCTGGGCATGGTGGCTCAAGACTGTAATCCCCGCACTTTGGGAGGCCGAGGCAAGAGGATTGCCTGAGCCCAGGGGTTCGAGACCAGCCTGGGCAACTTGGTGAGACCTAATGTCTACAATAAACCAAAAAATAAGCCAGTCGTGGTAGCTTGCACCTGTAGTTCCAGCTACTTGGAAAGCAGAGGTAGAAGGATCACCTGAGCCCAGCAGGTCAAGGCTGTAGTGGCCATGAGTGCACTCAGCCTGGGTGACAGAGACCAATTCAAACAAACAAACAAACAAACAAACTTGCACACAATGTTTATAGGAGCTTTATCCATACTCACCCAAACTTGGAAGCAACCAAAATGTCCTTTAGTAGGTGAATGTGGTACATCTAGACAATGGAACATTATTCAGCACTAAAAAGAAAGGAGCTGTCAAACCATGAAAAGACATGGAGGAAACTTAAATGCATATTACTAAGAGAAAAAAAGTCAATCTGAAAAGACTATATACTATATGATCCCATTTATGTGACATTTTGGAAAAGGCAAACTGTGGAGACAGTAAAAGGATTGGTGGTTGTCAGGTGTTAGATGGAGAGAGGGATGGGTAGACACAGAGGAATTTTAGAGCAGTGAAACTATTCAGCACGATATGATAATGGTGGATACATGTCATTATACATTTGTCCAAACACACAGAATGCTCACTATCAAGAGTGAAACATAATGTAAGCTATGGACTTTAGGTGATAATGATGTGTAGATTTATTGATTTTAACACATGTACCACTATACAGGGCAGAGGATGTTGATAGCCCTGGGAAGGCTGTGTGTGGTGTGTGTGTGTGTGCGTTTGTGTGTGTGTGTGTGTGTGTGTGTGTGTGTAGACAGTGGATGTATGGGAACTCTGTGCTTTCTTTTTAATTTTTTAATTTTTAATTAATTTATTTATTATAAAGATGTGGGATATGATTCAGGGTTAGGTATATAAACATTGATCATGCAGGTACCCTTGTTGATGAGGTGTGCCCCTCCCTCCCTAGCAGTTTCTCTCAACTGCCAGTCCCACTCCCCCTCCCCTGACAGTTTCCCAGTACTGCCAATCACTTTCTTATAGCATTATAATTGTTCAAGGTCCTCTTATGAGTGGGAACATATGGAACTCTGTTCTTTGTTTCTGTGATAAATCACTGAGTATGATCAATGCCAAATCCATCCCAGTTGCTGCAAAGTCTATATATTTGCCCTTCTTTATGGCTGCATAATATTCCATTGTGTATAAGTACCATTTTTTTTTAAATCCAGTCCAGCTTTAATGGGCAACATGGTTGGTTCCTTTTTTTTGCTATTGTGACTAGAGCTACAACAAACATACATGTGCAGGTATCTTTGGAACTCTATGCTTTCTGCTTAACTTGGCCATGAACCTAAAACCAATCTAAAAAATAAGATTTATTAAAATAAATAAACACCATCTTGAATAAAAGCTTTTTTTTAAAAAAAAAAAAAACAAAGTTGGCCAATTGCTTTTAAAATACCTTTTTAAAGGCACAATTTTTTAAAAAAAATTTTATTTTAAAGATGTGGAATACAATTCAGGGTTAAGTACACAAATGTTCATTATGCAGGTATATGCAAAAGACAGTTGCATTTCTATACACCAACAGTAAACAGAAACCCAAATAAAAGTCACAATCCCATTATAATAGTCACACAAAAAATGAAATACTTTGGCATCTTCCCAACCAAAGATGTGAATGACCTTTACAATGAAAATTACAAAACACTGCTAAAAGAAATCAAAGATGACACAAACAAGTGGAAAAATATTCCATGCTAATGGATTGGAAGAATCAATATTGTTAAGATGTCCATTCTACCTCAGGTAATCTACAGATTTAACGCAATACCCATCAAATTACCAGCAACATTCTTCTCAGACCTAGAAACAGCAATACAGGAATTCAAATGGAAACATGAATGACCATAAATAGCCAAAACAATCCTCAGCAAAACAAAAAACAAACCAACAAACAAAAAGAAGAAACAAACACACAAGAAAAAAAAACAAAACAAAAACAGGAGGTATCAAGTTCCCAAATTTTAAACTTTATTATAAAGCTAAAATAATCAAAACAGCCTGGTATTGGTACATGAACAGGCATATAGACCAATGGAATAGAATTGAGATTCCAGAAGCAAAACCTCAATTTCTCAACCAACTCATTTTTGACAAAGCCTCCATCACCAACCACTGGGGAGACAAGAAACTATTCAGTAAATAGTGCTGGGAAAACTGGCTGCCCACATACAGAAGATTGAAACAGGACCTCTACCTATTCCAATACACAAAAATTTACTCTAAATGGATCAGAGACCTAAATGTAAAACCTCAAATTATAAGAACCTTAGAAGATGCAGGAGACACCCTTATGGAAATTGGAATTGGAGACCAATTCCTATTCAGAATCCTAAAGGCCAATACCTTAAGAAATAAGATAGACAAATGGGACCTTATCAAACTGACAAACTTCTGCAAAGCCAAATAAACCATCAAGAGAGCAGGGAGACAGCTCACAGACTGGGAAAAAATATTTGCCAACTCCATATCTGACAAAGGTTTAACATCTAGGATCTATAAGGGACTCAAATGTGCTACAAGGAACTCAAACTACAAGAAAAAACAAAACAAAACAAAACAAAACAAAAACAAGCAGCCCCATTACAAAGTTGGCAAAAGATATGAATAGACAGTTCTCAAAAGAAGGCATACAAGCAGCCAACAGATACATGAAAAAATGCACAATCTCACTAGTCATCAAAGAAATGCAAATTAAAACTTACTGAGATACCACCTAACTCCAGTGAGAATGGCCATCATCAATAACTCAAAAAATAACAGATGCTGGAGAGGATGTGGCAAAAAGGGAACACTTCTACAGTTTTTCCATAAGGGTGTCTCTTGCATCTTAAGGTTCTTATAGTTTGAGATTTTACGTTTAGGTCTCTGATCCATTTAGAGTTGATTTTTGTGTAGGGGGATAGGTAGGGTTCCTGTTTGAATCTTCTGCATGTGGTCAGTCAGTTTTCCCAGCACTATTTACTGAATAGTTTCTTGTCTCCGCAGTGGTTGGTGGTGGAGGCTTTGACAAAAATGAGTTGGTTGAGAAATTGAGGTTTTGCTTCTGGAATCTCAGTTCTATTCCATTGGTCTATACGCCTGTTCTTGTACCAATACCAGGCTGTTTTGATTATTGTAGCTTTATAATAAAGTTTAAAATCTGAGAGTTTGATATCTCCTGCTTTTTTTTCTTTTTTAAACTAGTACAGCCTCTGTAGAAATCAGTGTGCCAATTCCTAAAAGTTCTAAAAATCAACCTTCCATATGACCCCGTAATCCCCTTACTGGGAATATACCTGGAAGAACTAAAATCACTGTATAAAAAAGATACCTACACACGTATTTTTTTGCAGCCTTGTTCACAATAGCAAGAACATGGAACCAACTGTGCTGCCCATCAAAAGAAGACTGGATAAAAAAAAAATTAGTACATATACATGATGGAATATTACGCAGTCGTGAAGAAGAACAAAATCATGAATTTCACAGCAACCTGGGTGGAATTAGTGTCTATAATACTGAGTGATCTTTCACAGAAACAGAGAACTGAGTGTCACATGTTCTCACTCAAAAGTGGATTATGAACAACTACTGTAATACCATAAGAAAAGGATTGACAGTGGCGGGAAACTGCGGGGAGGTGGGCATGACAGTAGTCAAAATCTGCCTGGGGGGGCACATCTCACTAACAAGGGTACCTGCACGATGAATATTTGTGTACTCAACCGTGAATTGTACCCCACAATTTCAAAATAAAAAAATTTAAAAGTTAAAAAAAACAAAAAACAAATGTTCATTATGCAGGTACCATGGTTGATGAGGTGTCCCCCCCCCGCAGTTTCCCACTACTTTAAAGGCATAATATACATACAATAACATTTACTTATTTTAGGTGTATGGTTTAATGGATTTTGGCAATGAATACATTTACGTACCCATCATCAGAGTGAAGATAAATAATAGTTCTATGTCTCTAAAAAAATTCCCGTTAGCCCCTTTGCGGTAGATTCCTTTTCCCCATCCCCTGGCCCCAAGCAATCATTGATCTAATTTATGACTACAGTTTTGCCTTTCTAGTATTTCTCCAAAATGGAATCATACAGTATGTCTCCATTTGCTTCTTGGTTCTTTCATTGAGCCTGATTCTCTAGAGGTCCGTCTTTTCTCTTCCCACAAACCACATGACCTTTCTAGAGCTTTTTCCTGGCCCTCCAGGGGCTTCTAGGAGAAAAATGAAAACAATAGGAGCCAGGAGTGTCTTACTTTCCTACATCTCTTACAAATTGTCAGAGAATCTGTGTTGTTCAGTAGGTTCATTGTGCATCTCAATTGCCCACGCTACTTAGTGCTGTCACTCACTCTGAGGGTCTCCAAGGAGACAGTGCATATTCTGGCAGTAGTTCTTGGCACCTCCACCTTGATATTTTTACAAAGATTTACATTGCCAGGCTCATTCCTTCAGATTCAAGGTTACTGTTTTATATAAGACTGTTTGTTCCTTTGGTTCATGGGGACTGGAAATTGGGCTCCAGTTTTCCCAAACTATGATGCCCCCAGAGTTGGAGAACTGAAAACAGAGAAAAGATGTGAAAAAACACAGACTTTGTCCCCATTGACAATTAGAAAATCTGGGGTCATGTTCTATAAAAAGACAAACTACTGAGCATCTAGGAGCTGTTTCCACCCACTACATTTTATTTACCCCGTTGAAAACCAGTGGTGAGAGTAAGGGAGCAGAGTTGATATGAAAAGAAGGTTGCTGGAGGCACAGTGATCAAGAATAAGACAAGAGTTTTAGTATTAACCCTGCCTCTCCTTGGCATTGGGAATTTGGGTAGGTTCTTAGCTTCTCTGAATTTCAGTTCCCTCATCTGTAAAAATTCCAGTTACTTTAATTTATTTGTAAGGGAAATGGGAAGGAGGTAGCCACAAAATGAAAGAGAAAGATTCAGTTTAGGAGTTCTTGAAAGTGAAAAACAGTCCAATGGGTAGGAAGACATTGGGAGAAGAGCAGGCCACTGAAGACCTCTGAGCAGTTTCCAAGGAGTACTTGAAAGATAAACCAGATTGCATGGGCTTGAGATGTTGGAAGAGGATGGTGGAGAAACTAGACAGAGAGATTCCCCTCCCTGCAAGCATGAAAGGAGGGACCTGAGAAAGTGGAGGCTGCTCGGTGTGACTACACACTGGGGAAGATGTCCCACTCCTTGCTTCCCAGTGCCACTTCTAGATGTTTATTACTTTATCTCCTCATTTTTCCACAGTCTTCATTTCCTCATCTGAAAAAGAGGAAATTTCCATTATATATTGAATAGGATTTTGAGTATTGACGGAGATAATGCATTTAAAAATGCCTGACCTACAGAAGGAAATGACTCAATGAGTGTTGGCTTGTTCTTACTATCTTGTTATTATGCTTTAGAGCTATAGGGAGGTAGGTCAGTTAGAAATAGCTCAAGAAGGTGGGGCATCTGCTCAGGAGCATTGACCCATGAAGAAGAAAGGCTTGCAACCATACTTTGACTTCTGTACAGAGAGAATCTACCAGATTGGAATGAGAAAAAGAAATTAAGAGGTTATTGTTATGGGTGAGGAGAGAGATTTCTTGGAGTTTTGGAGCTTACAAATACATATATTTTAAGGATAAAATTCTTTTGCTTTATATAGTTTTATTTTCATGTTTTGGAGTCACCAGTTTGTTTTATGATATTAAATATTTGTATAGGTTCTTGGAAATTCATAAACTCTGAAGCAATGTGCAATGTCTACTGGATATAATAGTTTTGATGCTAATTTTTCCTTAGTTCTAAAGATCAATATGTTGCCGCTTTCATAAAGTATTTTGTGAAGTAATCTGGACATAATGATTAATAAATAAAGTGACCTGGAAAAAAAATCAAGGTGTGTATGGCTTAAGAGTGAGGGTGCAAGGGTCTGACTGTCAAAACAGTGCCAGATTCTCTACTATTTGGCAAGCTATAAGGAGCAAGACAGTGCCCTTGCCTGCATGAATTTTAGGAATCAACTTGGAGAGACACCAGTAAATGAGTAGTGCCAAAATGGGTGCTGTGCCCCAACTTGATCCAGCAGCTTAAGTGATGGAACTAAGGGTTTTTTGTTTGTTTTGTTTTGTGTCCTTTACTCCCCAACCCTAACACTATCTTTAGAAGAGAGATTCTGGATTCAGGAAGTGGTGTTGGATTTATATCATGTCGATTAGAGTGGGATTCTTTCATATCCATGGATTTAGAAATTCCTTCATTGGCTGATACTGAAAACTAGCACTTGAGGACAGATTCGGAGACAGCTGAACCTATTTAATTTTTAAGTGAACAAATCCTTATGTGAATGTTCTTCACTCCCGCCACCGTCTCTAAAACTTACTATGAGTAAAATTATTATAATAACAATATGGAGACATTCATAGCAAATCATTAAAGAAATTCCATTTTCTGTCAGCAAACACAATTTAAGCACTTAACAGCTAAGCTTCTTAAGATTCATAGCTGACTAGGGAGCAATTAGGACTGGATTTTAATGAATACACATGAACCCAGGAGTTTCTGCCAGGAAGAAAGGCTAACTTAGTAAGTAGTGGAAATGGCTTTTGAATTTAATTCAGAATATCGCTCAGACATCTTCTTGGAAAAAAACACAATTAAACAAATTCTTAACTTATGCACTAATTACAACATGTTATATACACCTTCCTCCCTCATTTACAACACCCTCATCATTCAGTCTGACAGCAAAATGCATGGGGAAGGGGAACTACTGCTGATGTTTAAACAACTATCAAACAGTTAAACTTATCAGCTGTTCAACAGGAACAGGGACTTCCTCCCCCTTAAATGAGACTGATTAATTAACTTGCATGTTTGGTGAACTCTGTCTAACCGCAATTTGGAATGTAGCACCTTTAGCACCTGCATCTAAAGGGAGAAAAGCTAGAAGGGAAAGACTGAGGCAACGAACGCCCCTTATACAGAACCACTTTACAGGGTTATAAGTCCTCCATTTCCCATTGCCTAGAACTTCTGTAACTCATGCTTGTTAGCTCTTAACTCCACTGGCTATTTCAGGTTACCAACGGCTTGCAAAGTTCTACACCCCAGGGAGCCCCCAGGGATCCTCTTGCATAGAAACACAGATTTGTGTGTCAGTTTGGGTCCTCTGGGAAGCTAAGATAGAGTTTGAGGTGTAAGATTTTTTTTTCTCTACATTTCTCATTTTCTTAAATATTTGGTAAATTTTATTTTAATCAGCTTATCAAAGTTGAGGTGTAAGATTTGTATTCAGAGTAATGCCTGTGAAAAATAAAGGGGAGAGGAAGCTGAAATAGGCAGGGCAAGCCTTCAGGCCACAAAGCTGATGTAGCACCTGTGAGAGGAGGGGACAAGGAAAGAGGACTAGGTGTGAAGAGCCTCAGACACTAGTGTAGCTTGGAGAAAGTCTTGACAGCCCAAGGGGGATCTCTGGCATCAAGATTTTCCTTGGAGGAGGGCCACGCTGGGCAGAGCTAGCCAGATTCGAATGCTCCTGCCATTCTCCATCGCTAGCTGTGGGCAGTCTGGGAGGAACATGGTCTCAGCTCAGTGCTGCAGCACTGATCCCTAATACACTGCAGCCAGAGGCTCTCCACTACCTGCACTCCTTGCTTTCCTGAAGGGAGATCCCAGCAGCTCACCTCCATGGCTGCCAGAGGAATAAATCTAGGTTAAAAATAATGGTCCTGTAAGATGGCCACAGGTATAAATCTAGGAATTTGGTGTTTCCAATGACACGCTTGAAAAGAGGTATTCCCAGAGGTTTTAATACCCTGTGGGCGTGTTAGAATTCAGAACAATGCTAGCAAGTCGAAATTTTCCACTGGGAAAAATTCTACTGTAGTCAGTTTTGTTAAATACAGAGTCCCTCACTCAGATTTTAAGAGGATTAGTTATTATATATATAAACTGAAAACCTCAGGAGTAACTGAAATTATTTGCTTTATTTAAAACAGGATTTGAAACTTCTAACATGTAGAAATGTTTATGATACACCACATAACAGAAGTCTTTTACCAATTAAGTAAAAGATGACCCACCCTGTTAAAAACAGACGAGTTTGTAAAGTATTTTTCCTTTATTATAAAAATGTCATGTCTGACTTATGTGAAGGGGTTCATTGTATGAGTAGATTACTTATTATACTTTCGTGTTTAAAATGCCTATTCCCCCTGAATTCCTATGTGTAACCAGGCACAAGTTTATTTTTCTGAATTAATGGGAAGTGTGGTATATACACTGTGTTCTTTGTGTTTTACCTCTTGTAATCCTAAAAACAGCCCCAGGAAATAGACACTGTTTTAATGTCCATCTTATGGACATTAAAACTGAGAGCGAGAATTTAAGTCATTGGCTCAGTTTTGTTCTGATAGAAAGTGGCAGAACCTTGGTCTGTTAGATTTTGGAGACTGCATGCCCAAACATATATCACATTACCTATCATGAGTTCAAACACAAACTTCTAATTTACAAGAAATAAATGAACCAGATAATATCCACAATAATTATGTCTGCTTAAATTTCATTTTACTCCATTTTATTGTTTATTTTATTTTAGTTAATTAATTGATTTTTGAGTTGGAGTCTCACTCTGTCATACAGGCTGGAGGGCAGTGGCACGATCATAGCTCACTCTAGCCTCAACTTCCTCGGCTCAGGTGATGCTTCCACTTCAGCCTTCTGGGTAGCTGGGACTATAGGTGCATGCCACCACATCCAGCTAATTTTTTAATTTTTTTGTAGAAGCAAGGTCTTTCTATATTGCCCAGGCTAGTCTTGGATTCCTGGGCTCAAGCAATACTCTTGCCTCAGACTCCCAAAGTGTTGGGAAGACAGGCGTGAGCCACTGAACCCAAAGGTTATTTATTTTCTTGGATTCCAACTTTTTGGAGATTTTGTCATTATCTTTCTGTTAATGATTTTTAATTTAATTCCATTCTGGTTTAACAACACAATCTACATTATTTCAATTATTTTTAATGTGTTATGGCTTACTTTATGGCTCAGGATATGGGCTATCTTGGTATTTTTTCCATAAACATTTAAAAATAATGTGTATTATGCTGTTGTTGAGTTTGTTTTACAAATGTCAATTAGATCCTATTGGTTGATAGTACTACTGATTTTTTTCTATATTCTTACTGACTTTTTGTCCAGTTGTGCTATCAATTGTTGTCAGGGAGTATGAAATTCTTTAACTGTAATTGTATACTTACATACTTATCTATTTATATTTTCAGTTCTATCCGTTTTGGCCTTATATATTTTATAGCTCTGTTGTTTGGTATATACGTTTAGGATTACTATGTCTTCTTTGTGGATTGATAAGTTTGCTATGCAATATTCTTTTTGTCTCTGGTAATTTTTTTGCTCTAAAGTCTACTTTATCTGCTATTAATATAACCACTTCTGCTTTATTTTGCATGTTATATCCTTTTTGTCCTTTAACTTTCTTTTTTTTTTTTTGACAGCCAGAAAGTCTTTATTGAAAGTCTAGAAGAAAATACATCAAAATGTTAGTAGTGGTGGAATTATGCATAACTTTAATTTATACTTTTTGTATATCCAAAATTTTCTACAATAAGTACATATGACATTTACAGCCAGAGAGAAACAATCACTATTTTAAAAATGACTATCCAGTAACTATCACAGTGCTCTGAATACATACAATCTATAGCAGAAGGGAACATACACAGGATTAAAACATATTAATAACAAAATAACAACCTGAAACAAAGATGAGGCGACCCACACTCAGTATTTCATAAATGCTTTCAAATAAAGACAGAGTAGAAAAGAATGTGGGCTTTCATCTTAGACAAATCTGGATTTTAATCCCAACACTCCCATTTGCCAGAGACGCAATACTAAGCTAAAGAGTTCAGTTTTCTCCTTTTAATAAGATTTTAATTTTCATTTCACTGAACTGTGGAAAGTCATGTGCAATAGCATTATATGAACAGGCTATATAAATACTTAACTGTTTCTCAATATCCTTGTGACATTAATAACCCTGTACAAGTAATATATGAACTTGACACATGTCCAGCACAGTAAACAGTTGAGGGCAGAGTCATGGTCTGGGTGAAGGGAAGAGCAGTGGGCAGAGTGAGGGGAAATTTCCTCAATTTTCTGAGCCAGAAAAGTAGGAGAATCAGTGCTTACAGGAAATAAGAGAAAAAAATTCTATACTTTTGTCAAATTCCACAAAACTGAGATACTGTAAGATGTTCCACACTAAGATACTGTAGAATGTTCATACTTTAGTATCAGGTTGTCAGGCTACAAGTAACCAAATGCAATTAAAATTGTTTTATACAATAAGGGAGTAATTATCTCATATAACAAGCTTAGGATTAGGAAATTTCAAAAGTTTAATGATGGCATCAAAGACTGTTTCTTCTACCTTTCCACTGTTCCTGTGTACTCCTTGGTTCTAGTAGAGCTGCTAACATCAAAAGTGGGGCTATGTCTTTCCAAAAATCTTATTTAAAAGCTACAAAAATACTCCTCAGAAGCATCTTTGAAAATTTCCTGTCCCGTTTCCATTGATCAAAATTGCCCCCATGGAACTGCCTCTTCTGAAGCACATGAAAGGTGAACAACAAACAGTTCAATTAGGGAGACCCAGGACAGAGACACATGAAGTGAAAGAAGAGGACCAGGGGATGTATGTTCCTGAGCTGGCATGTAGGGAAGGTATTTTGAGCAGGAAAAGAATAGCCTCATTTCTTATCAATCACTGGTAAGATGACTAAAGATGCTAATGGACTCAACCAAAAAAACAGCCGGATGCGTGAGATAAAAGAAAAAGAAAAAGTATGTAAGTGTACTCCATCCACAGCACTGTAGAAGGAGACATTACCTGCCCCAAGATCTAGGTAAACTCCCACCCGCTGAAGAGTTGGCTCTTGCTTAGGAAGAATTCCAGAGAGGCTTGTTAGGGGCCAATAGCCACCTGAACTGCAATAAATAGCCCAGATTCCCACAATGGGGGACATTCTTGACCTGTCAGTAATCCACATGACATCCTCCCGACACACCCCCATAGCAATCTCCAGACCATCTCTAGTCTCAACCTCCCAATAATGTTTCCCTGAAGTGAAAACGTTTTTTCACAGGACGCAGGGTAAGTATTGGAATCTCTCTGCAAACTGTGTACTTGTCTGAGAATTTCTCCATCTAGCAAAGTAGTTCCATGCTGTAGAAAATACTGGCCAAGTACTGGCTGATGCTGCATTTTTCACACATCTTCCTTCCTGAGAGAAGACAAGTTTGGGATGAGCTGTGTCTTCAGCTAGGCTTACAGCCACTTGGAATCGCTTCAACATTTCTTTCATCATTGGTATCTGGCATGGTGTCTTCACCCTTAGAACTTCAAGGGAATAGTTCACATCCTGGGTATCACTCCTGGTTAACACATCTTTCGGATTCTGAAGCAGTTCCAGCGTGGAGGCCTGGCTCTTCTACCCCACCTCTAAGATGAGCTTCTTCAAGGAAGTGATTGTCTGATTGAGCCTTAGCATGTTCTCACTCAGTTTCTTCTTTGTCTCTTCTTCTTTGCTCAGTCTCTGAAGAAACAGTTGCTTTTCTTCAGCCAGGAAGTGGTGCAGTTTTGAGAACTCCATGGTGATTCTCATTCGCTGATTCTTTATCTTCTCCTTCCACTTTGTAGCATACTTCACTTCCATGTCCTGTAAATGCATAGCTTTCTTCATCATGGTTATGAGACTACGTTGAGACCTAAGAAGTTTCTCCTGGTAGCTCGGGAAGGCCTCATCGATGGGCGCCATGGTGTGGGCCTGGTGCTCCTGCGACTCCAGGCACACCAAGCACACGGGCCACTGGTCCTCCTAGCAGAAGAGGCGCAGTGGCTCACGGTGGCGGCCGCACAGCCCCGGGAATGTGGGCCCCGCCGCCAGCGCCGTGTCATCTCCGTCAGCCGGGCGAAGGCCCAGTTGGGCCACAGCATGGCGGGCGACAAAGGCTGCCGGCACTCGGGGCAGGAGAACAGGCTCTACCCGGCACCCAGCTGCGGCAGAAGCTGTGGTCGCACTCGATGGACACGGGGTCCTGGAAATAGTCCAGGCAGATGGCGCAGATCAGCTCCTCACAGAGGTCCTCGGCCTCCATGATGCCCCATGACCCTGCGGCTGCCCTACGTGAGGCTTTCAACTTGCCTATGTTATTATATTTTAGTGAGTTTCTTTTAGACAGTGTATACTTATGTTTTTTAATACACTTTGTCAGTCTCTATTTTTTATTTGGCATGTTTTAACCATTTACATTTAATGTAATCATTGATATGTTAGGATTTAAGTCTGCCACTTTAATTTGTTTTGTTTGTTCTTTTTCCTTTTCATTTCTGTTTTTTCTCCTTCTTGTTTGTTAACTGAACATTTTTGAAAATTCCATTCTGACTTATTTATAGTGTTTTTGAGCATATCCTGTTGTATAAATGTTTTAGTGGTTGTTCTAGAAATTGCATTATATATACATAATTGCAGCTTATTGGTGTCATTATGTACTCATTAGAGTGAAGTATAGCTACTATACCTTTTTTTTTTTTTTTGAGTTAAAGTATTACTCTGTCACTCAGACTGGAGTGAAGTGGCCACTCCCGGCCACTGCAGCCTCGACCTGCTGGGCTCCGGTGATTCTTCCACCTCAGCCTTCCAAGTAGCTGGAACTACAGGCATGAGCTACCATGCCCAGCTAATTTTTGATTTATTGTAGAGATAGGTCTCGCCAAGTTGCCCAGGCAGGTCTGGAACCCGTAGGCTCAGACAATCCACTCACCTCAGCCTCCCAAAGGCGTGGGATTACAGGCTGAGCCACTGAGCCCAGCTACTATAACTTTCTTTCTTTCTTTTTTTTTTCAATAATCAACATTTTTTTATTATGATGTTGTGGGGTACAGTTAAGGGTTAGGTATACAAATACGTTTCATTCAGGCACCCTATTGATTAGAGGTGCTTCCCCATCTCCAGACAGATATTTGCTTGTTAATCCCGTCTCCCTCTCCTCCCCCATAGTTTCCCACTACTGTCAGTCATTTTCTTATAGTAGTAGATTGGATGTTCAAGGTCCATTATATGAGTGAAAACATGTGATACTCGGACCTTTGTTTTTGTGAGAGGTCACTCAGTATTATAGACTCTAGTTCCATCCAGGTTGCTGCAAAATTCATGATTTTGTTCTTTTTTATGGCTGTATAGTATTCCATCGTGTTTATGTACCACATTTTTCTAATCCAATCCTCTTTTGATGGGCAGCATGGTTGCTTCCAGGTTCTTGCTATTGTGAACAATGCTGCGGTAAACATATGTGTGCAGGTGTCTTTTTTGTAGAGTGATTTGTGTTCTTCCGGATATATTCCCAGTAGGGTTATTGCAGTGTCATATGGGAGGTAGATATTTAGAGCTTTTAGGAATCACCACACTGCTTTCCACAGAGGTTGCACTAGTTTACACGCCCACCAACAGTGTAGAAGTTTAACATCACTTTGCCCTTCCTTATTTATAATATAGTTGTCATAAACATTTTCTCTACCTACATTTAGGACCACATCAGAAAGTGCTATAATTTTAGCATCAACTATCAATATAATTTAGAAAAATCAAGAAAAGGAAAGGTTTGGTTTTTAACCCATGTTTTTGCATTTTATGTTTTTCCTTCTTTCATGATATTCCAAGGTTCCTTATTTTTTATTTATTTTTTTGTTTATAGAGCTTCCTCTTTTAAGGTAGGTCTGATGGCAAAATGTACTTTTAGCTTTCCTTTATCTGAAAATGCTTTTTTTCCCCCTTTATTCCTCTTTATTCCTTTACTTCTCTGGATATAGGACTATGGTTTTGCTGTCTTTTTGCATTTGAAAAAATTATACCACTTCTTTCTGGCCTCTATGGCTTCTGATGAGAAATTCATTGTCATTTAAACCCCCCCCCCCCGGTCACATGTCATTTGTCTCTGGCTGCTTTCAGGACTTTTCTTTACACTTAGTTTTCAAAAGTTTCATGAAAATATGACTTGGCATGAATTTCTTTGAGTTCATTCTGTTTGGGGTTTTCTCAGTATCTTTAATTTATAGCTTGATGTTTCTTCCTAAATTTGGGATGTTTTCAGTCATTATTTCTTATGGTATTTTTCAGCCTTGCTCTCTTTGTCTTATTATAAAACTCTGATGGCTTGTTGGATACTTTGTTATAGTCCCATAGATTCTTGAGATTCTGTCTTCTTTTTTCATTCTATTTTTATCTCTGTGGTTTATATTGAATAATTTCTATTATTCTATTTTCCAGTTCACTGATTCTTTCTGACCCTTTATTTTGCTATTTAGCCCATGCACTGAAATTTTAATTTTAGTTGCTATAGTTTTCAATTTCAAAATTTCCATTTGGTTCTTTTTCATATCTTTTATGCCTTTTCTAAGACTTCCTATTATTTTCAGAAGTTTTCTTCATTTTTTCAAGGGTGTTATAATTTCTCCTTGAAACATTTTAGATGAAATTTTCTTTAAAATCTTTGTCAGATCACCATCATCACCATCACAATCATCATCATCACCACCATCATTGTTCCTGCTCCTAGACTCCACCAGAGTCCAGGATTCTACTCATGACTCCCTTCTGAATAACTTTGGAGTCCGATGAACCTCCTGTCTTCCTAGTCTCCATTTCCTCTGCCAGGCTATCTTCATAATTGTGGAGCTCCTTGTTAAACATGAAAATGTGAGACTCCTTCTTCAAAAAGCAGGAAAAAGTGACATTGAAGTTACTAAAATGCAAAGCTTTCTCCTTTCTTCCACAGTCTATCTCATCTGGTTGTGTTGCTTTTTATTTGCTGTTTGATGCTATTCTAAGTAAAGAAAAATTAAAATTTTTAGTTACTAGCATGAAAAAATAAAATAAAATCTTTGTCAGATAATTTTAACATCTCCGTCATTCTGGTGTTGGCATGTATTGGTTTTTTTCATTCAATTTGAGATCTGTAAATTCTTATTCTATCATTGATTTTTAAAATTGAAACTTTGTCATTTTTTGTTTGTTTGTTTGCTTGAGTTGGAGTCTTACTCTGTTGCCCAGGCATGCTCATGGCCACTGCAGCCTCGACCGGCTGGGCTTAGGCTATCCTTCCGCCTCAGCCTTCCAAGTAACTGGAACTACAGATACACGCCACCACGCCTGGCTAATTTTTGTGATTTATTGTAAATACGAGGTCTCACCAAGTTGCCCAGGCTGACCTTGAACCCTCGGGCTCAGTCAATCCTCTCGCCTTGTCCTTCCAAAGTGTTGGGATTACAGGCTGAGTCACTGCGCCCGACCAAAACATGGTCATTTTTGTGCTATGAGATTCTAGATATTATTTAAACCACCTACTTTACTTGACATTTTCTGACACTGCTCTGACAGAGAAAGCTGAGGGCACTGCCTCATTATTGCTAGGTGGAGATAAAAGTCCCAGTTAATCACTCAGCCCCCATTGACACCTGAGAGGTAGGCTTCACATTGATTTTGAATAAAACTAGAAATTCTGGCTTCACACATTGTCTCCACTGTGGTGGGGATGGCCTTGTAACCACAGGGCAATGGTGAAAGTCTTATAAAGAATGACTCATTCTTTAAGGTTCTTCTGACACTATACCATCAGGGAATGGGAAGGGTACCTCATAACTTCTAGGTAGAGGTGGAAGTAGAGGATCCTTATGTGATTTCCAATGACACCATGAGGGTGAAGAATCACCTGGTCAGCAGGAATGAAAATTCTGGCTCCCTAGTTGGCCTTCTCTCATACCACTTTAGGGAGGGTGCTTGGGGTGCCTTGCTATAGCCTTGTAAGAATGAAAGTCTAGGTTCCCTGTTTGGCATGTCCTTGTATGGGAAGGATGGTCTAGGGTGGTGGTTGAGTCCACAATTTTTCCTCTAACATTTGGCTGGAGTAGAGTGGTTGCTATCTAAAATTTTTCTTCCTGCTAGGCTGCTTTCCTGCTCTTTTGGCTAAAAAGAACAACTTATATTGTGATTTCTTTTTCTGTCTTCTTCTACTGGTGTTTCCAAGTCACCAGCTTTTTTTCTTAGCTTCATGTATGGAATATATGAAGCAAAAAGAAAACTCAAGGAACTTGCTATTGTGTCATACTTTGGATTCTGAAGTCCCTAAGCAGTCTCATTTGTTTATTTATTTCTTCTTCTTCCTCTTCCTCCTCCTCCTCTTTCCTCTTCTTCAGAGTCAGAGTTTCACTCTGTCTCCCAGACTGAAGTGCAGTGGCACACACATGACTCACCGCAGCCTTGGCTTCCTAGGCTCAGGGGATTCTTCTGCCTCAATCTCCCTAGTAGCTGGGACTACAGACACATGCCACCATTCCTGGCTAATTTCCTGAATTCTTTTGTAGAGACGAGGTCTTGCTATATTTCCTAGGCTGGTCTCAAACTCCTGGGTTCAAACAATCCTCCTTCCTTGGCCTCACTAAGTGCTAGGATTGTTGCGCCCAGCCTGATTTCTCCTTTCTATGTTTTAGAGTTCTCTTGTGGTTGTTTTATATAGTGTAGTCAGATGTCTAGGATTTTAATTATACTTAATAGGAGAAATAAGAAAAAGTATATCGGTTTCATCTTCCTGGAAGCAGAACCTCCAAATTAGATTTTTTTCGAATTTCCTCCCAAGCAGATGTTATCACTCCCTTGGTATCAAGCTCTCCAAATATCCTCTGTGGTAGCACTATCTAAAATTTTTGGTTATACTGTCTGAAGTTTCACAAATTAGAATCTTAGTTAGGTTAA
This sequence comes from Carlito syrichta, assembly GCF_000164805.1. Taxonomy (NCBI): domain Eukaryota; kingdom Metazoa; phylum Chordata; class Mammalia; order Primates; family Tarsiidae; genus Carlito; species Carlito syrichta. Next base: position 39,629 of record NW_007257280.1, on the reverse strand, counting down.
CCAGGGTTCCTTTGAAAAATTAGACATATTTCATCTTCTCAGATCTGGAACTGACAATACAGAAATTCATATGGAACCATAAACGACCACAAATAGCCAAAACAATTCTTAGTAAAAGAAACAAAGCAGGAGGCATCACACTTCCAGATTTCAAACTTTACTATAAGGCTACAGTAATCAAAACAGCCTGGTATTGGTACAAGAACAGGCACATAGACCAATGGAACAGGATAGAGATTTTGGAAGCAAAGCCTCAATTCCTCAACCACCTCATCTTTGACAAAGGCTCCAACAACCACCACTGGGGAGAAGAGAACCAATTCAGTAAATGGTGCTGGGAAAACTGGCTGACCACATGCTGAAGATTGAAACAGGACCCCTACCTATCACCATGCACAAAAATTAATTCTAAGTGGATCAAAGACCTAAATGTGAAACCTCAAACTCTAAGAATCTGAGAAAGCGCAAGGAGACACCCTTATGGAAATTGGAACCGGGAAACAATTCCTATTCAGAACCCTAAAGACCACCACCTTAAAAAATAAGATAGACAAGTGGGACCTCATCAAATTAACGAGCTTCTGCAAGCCAAAAGAAACCATTAAAAGAGCAGGGAGACAGCCTATAGAATGGGAAAAAAATATTTGCCAACTGTATATCTGACAAAGGTCTAACATCTAGGATCTACAAGGAACTCAAATGCACTGAAAGGAAAAAAACAAACAGCCCCTTTAAAAAGTGGGCAAAAGACATGAATAGACACTTCTCCAGAGAAGATATATGGGCAGCCAACAGACATATGAAAAAGTGCTCAACCTCACTCACCATCAGAGAAATGCAAATCAAAACCACATTGAGATACCACCTAACCCCTGTAAGAATGGCCATCATTAACAAAACAAATAACAACAGATACTAAGATTTGGAGAAAAAGGAAGGCTTCTATACTGCTGGTGGGAATGCAAACTAGTACAACCTCTTTGGAAGACAGTGTGGTGATTTCTGAACTAACTAGAAATTGACCTTCCATATGACCCAGCAATTCATCTATTGGGAATATATCTGGAGGAACTCAAATTATTCTACAAAAAAGATACCTGCACATGTAAGTTTATTGCAGCTCTATTCACAATACCAAAAACATGGAACCAACCGTGTTGCCCATCGAAGCTGAACTGGATAAAAAAATGTGGTACATATACACAATGGAATATTATGCAGCCATAAAGAAGGACAAATATATGGACTTTGCAGCAATTTGGATGGATTTGGAGTCAATCATACTCAGTGATTTATCATAGAAGCAAAGAACAGAGTTCCATATGTTCTCAGTCATAAGCTTACCTTGAACAATTATAATGCTATAAGAAAGCAATTGGCAGTAGTGGGAAACTGTCAGGGGAGGGGAGGTGGGATTGGCAGTTGAGGGAAACTGTTAGGGGAGGGAGGGGTATACCTCATCAACAGGAGTATCTGCATGATCAATGTTTATATACCTAGCCCTGAACTGTACCTCACATCTTTATAAAAATAAAAATTTTAAAAAAGAAAAATTAGACATATTTCAGTTGGTTAAGTAGCCACCGCATTTCCAAACCACACTGAATAGGTGTTTTGATGGGGGGAAAGGGCAGAGAAGGAGAACTGCATGTATTTTTGTAGCATGGAGTACTAATCCAGGGAAGGCAGGTTGGTGAAGTGTCCCAGTGAGTAACTTAAAGCAGAGGTAATGGCTATGGGTACTCAGAGAGCTAGGATAACAGGAATAGAATGCTAGGTAAAGAAAGGTAGATAGAAGAATGTTAAAAGTAAACACATTTGGTTTTTTACATTTTGGTTGAGGCTAACTCTGTCTTTAACAAAGTAATTATCCTTTATTTTCTATGGAATGCAAAGCACTTTAGGTATCTCATTAAACTCTATAATGACTCTATGGAATAGGAATTATATTTCTCATTTCACATAGGAAGAAACTAGATCATAGGGTTTACTTGTTTTGCCCAAGGTCTCATAGATAATACAAGAAAGGATCCAAATTCAAACCCATATCTGTCTGGCTTCCAAGACCAGTTCTTTACCGCTGTACATTCATTGTTTCTCTTCCTTCCAGCAGGATGTGAGTCCTTTTCTTCACATCCAAGCCTCTGATTTACAGAGATAATTCCTCAATGCAGGGTGATGAGCTTTGCAGAGCCAGCTTAGGACCCTATCAACTATGGTATCTATTGTCTCTGTGAACAAACTTATTTAAGATCCAAATAGCTGACTTATAAATGGCCTTTTGGAACACAACCTATTTGTTAGAGAAACTTGTAGTTTTTAATCACATACAAATATCTCTCTCTCTCTCTCCTTCTCTCTCTCTTTTCCTCCGTCTCCTTCTCCTCCCCTGTTTCTATCTCTTTTTTCCTCTCTCAAGGATACATTCTCATGTAACTTTAAGAGACAATCAGGTTCGCAATCTTTTTTCTCTTTCAGGTAATGATCCAGTATTTTTCTTCAGACTCATCCAAGCTCTGAGGACTATTGCAATCATTTGTAAGATATTTTCTTTGGCCAAGAAATGTTTTTGTCTATATTCTTCCAGGTTGTCTAATAATGGGAGTAATTTATTCAAAAATCACAATAGCAGTGACCTCAGGGGACCATTTAAATGTGGCCTGTGCTGACATGGCTGTGGCCTCATTGGAGTCGGGGCCACAAGAGGTTGTTTTTCGTTTCCAAAAATAAAAGTACACTTTCCCCATTTGGTATTATAGGCTAGAGGCTCCCAAAACTTATACATACCTGAAGGATGGGAAACCAGACAATTGCCATGCAATTAAGCAAACGAAAAAAACCTATTGAAATCTGATGAGTTGTGTTTGTATTCCGGTTCTGACCAAAAACCCAATGAGATTGAGCCGAATTCAAAAGGGCTATATAAATGCAAATCCAAGTGCTCTCAGTCTAAGAGCAGAGGTCACTCAATGAGGTGCAATATAGACATACAAGGTCAACATCTATAACAGCACTTAGGTTTACCTGAGATGGAAATACAAACTCTGGTTTTACTGCATTTATAGGGAATTTCTTATGGGCACACATGTCCTGAATACAGTTGTGGAGTTACTATTGACAGTTTAACAGTTATAAAAATAACTAAAATTGTTACCAACCGGTTGTATTTTAGAGAAAGTTGGGGAAAACACAAACATTTTCAAAGAGATTTTACCAGATAGGAGGTAGCTGTGGCAAAGCTCAAAAAGCATTGTGACTGTTATGAGAGGACCTAGCTTTGAAACCCATGCCTGGTGTTTACTGACTGAGACATCTGGTTCAAGTAATTTAACCTCTCTGAATCTTAGTTCCTGTATCTGTAAACTGAGATAGAAATGCTCGTGGGGGTTCTTTGAAATTCAAATGAGATAATGCATGTAAAAGCACTATATAAATTCTGAATAATTCTTTCCATATGGTGTGATTGCTGCTATTGATTGTGATTGTTGTTGAAAAGTGAATGAAAATTTGTATCTCAGTTCAGCTAGTTTGAAGCTATAGTCTATTAAAAGTTTTTTAAAAAAATTTCATAACGCCATGGCCAGGTCCATTGCTAAATTCTTTACCTGGATTACTAATTTAATCTGCACCACAACCCTATGCTAGAGGTATCATTAATACCACCTTTTTACAGACAAGGAATCTGAAATTTAGAGAGGCCAAGAGCCAAAGTGACATCATTGGCAGGAGACTGAGTTAAGATTGTAACCTAGGCCCCTCAGCTAGCTGACTGGGAATGATTTATCTCCTTTTTGAGTACAGAAATTTCAATTTCATGTTAAGGTTATTCACGTAATGATAAATTTCTTTGGCAAAAGTAGCTTTTTAATTGAACAAGTATAGCATTTCTTTTCTTATTTGACAATTGTTTCAATTAGAATCGCTCAAGAAATTAATGGCATGGTAAAAAAGGATGATTTGAGAAGAGTTTAATAAAGAGGCTATTTGAGGATATGTGAGTGGAGTTTAGGGACACCAAAAGGTTACAGTAGGGTACCTTGGGGGTTATCAAAAGTGGGAGACTGTTACAATTTCTAAGCCTGAAGGGACGAAATAGGAAGCAGTTACTGTAACCTAGTTGTATGAAAGAGCTGAAGAACAAGAACTGTAAAAGATACAGTTAATCTAGGTGACCTGGGAGGGAATGGAATTAGGGAAGTAAATACACTAACCTAACTCTGTTCTCACTATCTTCACTTCCCGCTGCTGCCCCAACCCACTGGCCCAAACTTAACCAGAAGACAAATGCTAAGGAAATCTGGGTGATATAATCTATACAAGTCAGCCTTCCTGGGCACAGAGCAGGATTGAGAAGGGTGAAGAATGGAAAGAAAATCTGGGGAGGCAAACAGAAAACATTTAGCATATATTATTTTTTCTGATTTTTAAACCATTTGTACTCTTTGTAAAGTGAAATTCAGAAAGCAAACACATGCTCAATGTCACTATCAACAGTTTGGTAATAATTCTTTCATAAATCTTTCTCTCCTCCCATCTTGGCACACAGTATATTTACATATATATAAAATTTAGAGTAGATTTACTTAGTGTAACAAATAGACCCCAAAATACAGTGACTCAAGCACCACATAAATTTATTTTTTGATCAAGTAACAGTCCTGGGCAGGTGTTTAGTTTGGCGGGGTGGCTGTCTTTCACAAGTTCATTTAGGGATTTAGGTTCCTTCCATTTCACAACTGATCCACAGCTTGAGGCATTGTTATTGTCTGGACCTAGCTGATGGAAGGGGACAGAACATAGAAGGAGTCATAGACAGAGATTTTATGAGCCATTTCTGCCCACTTTTATTGGCTAGAATTAAACCACATGGCCCCACGTACCTGCAAGGGTGACCGGGAAATGCAATCTAGCTGTGTATCAAAGAAGATGGAGTGAATGAACTCTAGTGAATAGCTAGAAGTCTCTATTACAGATATGTATGTGTATTTTTGTGTATATGTGTGTGATTTTTACATAAATGGAATTATATTCACACTGATCTTTTAAAAGTACACCATTTTGTGTAGTTTTAAAATGTTTCTATTTTCCCTTCTTCACTCTTCCTCTTTGCCTGTATTAATGTCTTTCATTTTGAGACTCATTTTGAGAACCTACTGTGCCCATACCCATTCATATAACAACTCTTAACAAACTAGAAATGGAGGATGACTTTTTTAACTTGGTAAAGAATAGCTGCAAAAACATAGCTAACATTACACTTAATGGTTGAATTCTTGTCGGGCTCGGTGGCTCAGCCTGTAATCCCCCCCCTTTGGGAGGCTGAGGTGAGTGGATTGCCTGAGTCCGCGGGTTCGAGACCCGCCTGGGCAGCGAGACCTCATCTCCACAATAAATAAAAAAATCAGCCGGGCGTGATAGCGCACACCTGTAATTCCGGCTACTTGGAAGGCTGAGGCGGAAGGATCGCCGGAGCCCAGCAGGTCAGGCTGCGGTGACCGGGAGCGGCCACTGCACTCCAGTCTGGGCGACAGAGTGAGACTCCAACTCAAAAAAAAACAAACCAAAAACAAACAAAAAATTTAATAAATTTAATAAATGTTAAATAAATTTAACAAATTATGTACAACATCTATATATGGAAACTACAAAATTCTGATGAAAGAAATAAAAGAATATTTAAATAATGGAGTATATATTCATGCATCAATACTGTTAAGATATCAGTTCTTCCCAACTTAATCTATGTATTCAACACAATCTCAAGCAAAATCTCAGCAAACTACTTTTCAGATAACAACACACTGATTTTAAAGTTTATATTGGAAATGGAAAAGGCAAATAGTATTGAAGCTGAAAAACAAAGTTGGAAGCCTCACAATATCTGATTGCAAGAGTTACTATAAACCTACAGTAATCAAAACAGTTTGGTATTGCTGAAGAAATAGACAAATACACCAAGGAAACAGAAGAGAGCTTAGAAATACGCCCATAAAAATATAGTCAACTGAACTTTGATAAGCTAGCAGAGGCTATTCAATGGAGAAAAAATACTTTTTACAATATATGGTGCTGAAATAACTGAATGTCTATATGCTTAAAAAAAAAGAACTTAGAAAAAGATCTTACACCTTTATTTATTTATTTATTTATTTATCTATATATATTTTAAAGAAGTGGGGTACATTTCAGGGTTAGGTATACAAATGTTCATTATGAAGGTATCTTGTTGATGAGGTGTGCCCCTCCCTCCCTTGGCAGTTTCCCTCAACTGCCAATCCCACCTCCCCTGTCTTGGCAGTTTCTCCCTACTGCCAATCTCTTTCTTATAGTGTTATGATAATTGTTCAAGGTTCGCTTATGAGTGAGAATATATGGTACTCTGCTCTTTGTTTCTGTGATAAATTACTGAGTATGATAAATTTTAAATCCATCCAAGTTGCTATGAAATCCATATGTTTGTCCTTCTTTATGGCTGCATAATATTTCATGTGTATATGTACCACATTTTAAAAATCCAGTCCAGCTTTGTTGGGCAGCTTGGTTAGTTGCATGTTTTTGCTATTGTGAATAGAACTGCAACAAACATGCGTGTGCAAGTATCTTTTTGCAGAATCCTTTGAGTATATTCCCAGTAGGGGGATTGCTGGATCATATGGAAGGTCAATGTCTAGTAATTTCAGAAATCACCACACTGTCTTCCAAAGAGGTTGCACTAGTTTGCATTCCCACCAACAGTGTAAAGTGTTCCTTTTTCTCCACATCCTCATTAGCATCTGTTGTTTGTTTTGTTAATGATGGCCATTCCTACTGGAGTTAGGTGCTATCTCAGTGTGGTCTTAATTTGCATTTCTCTGATGATGAATGAGGTTGAGCACTTTTCCATGTGTCTGTTGGCTGCCTGTATATCTTCTTTTGAGAAGTGTCTATTCATGTTTTTTGCCCA
>NW_007257280.1:3356-32578 GCF_000164805.1 Carlito syrichta | reverse complement strand
CAAATATTTTTTCCCATTCTGTGGGCTGTCTCCCTGCTCTCTTGATGGTTTCTTTTGCTTTACAGAAGCTCGTCCCACTTGTCTTTCTTGTTTCTTATGGTATAGGCCCTTAGGGTTTCGATCAGGAATTGGTTGCCTGTTACAATTTTCATAAGAGTGTCTCCTGAATTTTCTAAGATTCTTATGGTTTGAGGTTTTATGTTTAGGTCTTTGATCCATTTATAGTTAATTTTTGTGTTTGGTGAGAGGTAGGAGTCCTGTTTCAATCTTCTGCATGTGATCAGCTAGTTTTCCCAGCACTATTTGCTGAATAGGTTCTCCTCTCCCTAGCGATTATTGTTGGAGGCCTTGTCAAAGATGAGATCGTTGAGGAATTGAGGCTTTGCTTCTGGAATCTCTATCCTGTTCCATTAGTCTCTATGCCTGTTCTTGTACCAATACCAGGCTGTTTTGATTACTGTAGCCTTATAGTAAAGTTTGAAGTCTGGAAGTGTGATACCTCCTGCTTTGTTTCTTTTGCTAAGGTTTGTTTTGGCTATTTGTGGTTGTTTATGTTTCCATATGAATTTCTGTATTTCATTTCCAGGTTTGAGAAGAATGATGTTGGTGACTTAATGGGTATTGCGTTGAATCTGGTAGATTGCCTTTGGTAGGATGGGCATCTTAACAATGTTGATTCTTCCTATCCATGAGCAAGGAATATTTTTCCATTTGTTTGTGTCTTCTGGGATTTCTTTGAGCAGTGTTTTGTAATTCTCATTGTAAAGGTCTTTCACTTCTCTTTAGGAAGATGCCAAGGTATTTCATGTTTTTGTGGCTATTTATTTGGGTCTCTGCCTGCTTGTTGTTGGTGTATCAGAGAGCAAGTGTCTTTTTTGCATTTATTTTGTACCCTGAGACTCTGCCAAAGTCCCTTTTCAGTACAAGCAGGTTTTTGACAGATTCCTTTGAATTTTCAAATTATTGGATCATACTGTCAGCAAAGAGGGATAACTTGACTTCTTCTTTTCCAATTTTATACCCCTGATTTCCTTTTCTTGTCTAATTGCTCTAACTAGAACTTCCAACACAATGATGAAGATGAGGGGTGAGAGTGGACAGCCTTGTCCTGTTCCAGTTTTCAGAGGAAATGTTTTCAGTTTCTTTGAACTTTACCTTTAACAAAAATAAACTCAAAATAGATTCTAGACCGAAGTGTAAAATTCAAGCTGAGCTATTTTAGAAAAAAACAATGGGTAAAACATATAGGCCACCTTGTACTTGATGATGAGTTTTTAGATACACCACTAAAAACATGATCCATTAAAGAAAATTGGTTAACTTTTTAAACTTAAAACTTCTGCTCTGTGAAAGTCAATGTTATTATAATAAAAGGACAAGCCACAGAATGAGGCAAAACGTTTGCAAAATACATGTCTTATAAAGGTCTTGTATCCAAAATATCAAAGAACCTTTAAAATTCAACAATGAGGAAACAAGCAACCCAGGTCTTCAGGGCAAGATGGTGATGGGACAGGTTGGACTGTGAGAGTCTCCACAAAAGTGAGTGTCCATAAAGACTCTCTGTGTGATTGGGTGTGTGCTAGTGGGTTAGCGAAGATCCGACTGAGGGAAGACTTGAGTTATTGCACCCAGAGCTGTCCTCTGGAGGTGACTGCAAACTCCCACCACCCTGTGATTGGAACTGCCAGTGTGCAGGATCATCTGCTGTTCTTAGTGCTCGCCTGAGAAAAGCCTGCAGAATACAGCTGATTCTCATCACCTGGAACCCAGCCCACACTATCACCTGCAGCAGTAGACTGGGCACAAGCAGGAGGAACCATGGAGAAGGCAGGTCATGGAAATCTGGAATAAAGCTTCAATGCTGGTGATGAGATGCTGATGGACGCCATCTTTATCAATCCCAGGACTGAGCAGAGACCAGCTGACAAATATTTTTTCCCATTCTGTGGACTGTCTTGATGGTTTCTTTTACAAAGAAACATCTTTTTTTAATTTTTAACATTTTTTTATTTTAAAATTGTGGTACATTTCAAGGTTAGGTATACAAATATTCACTGTGCAGGTACCCTTGTTGATGAGGTGTGCCCCCCTTCCCCAGGCAGATTTCCACCACTGTCAATCCCACCTCCCTGCTCCCCTCCCCTCCACAGTTTCTGCTACTATCAATCCTTTTCTTATAGTATTGCGATAGTTGCTCAAGATCCACTTTTGAGTGAGAATATGTGATACCCAGTTCTTTGTTTCTGTGAAAGACCACTCAATATTATAGATTCTAATTCCATCCAGGTTGCTGCGAAGTCCATGATTTTTTTCTTCTTTATGGCTGCATACTATTCCCTCATGTACACATATCACATTTTTTTTATCCAGTCCTCTTTTGATGGGCAGCACGGTTGGTTTCATGTTCTTCCTAATGTGAACAAGGCTGAGATAAACATATGTGTGCAGGTATCTTTTTTATAGAGTGATCTGAGTTCTTCCAGGTATATTCCCAGTAGGGGAATTGTGGGGTCATATGGAAGGTCGATTTTTAGAACTTTTAGGAATTGCCACACTGATTTCCACAGAGGCTAAACTAGTTTACACTTCCACCAACAGTGTGGAAGTGTTCCCTTTTCACCACATCCTCTTCAGCATCTGTTATTTTTTGAGTAATTGATAATGGCCATTCTGACTGGAGTTAGGTGGTATCTCAGTGTGGTTTTAATTCGCATCTCCTTGATGACTAGTGAGGCTGAAAATTTTAGACAAATGGAATAGAATTGAGATTCCAGAAGCAAAACCTCAATTTCTCAACCAACTGATCTTCAACAAAGCCTCCACCACCAACCACTGGGGAAACGAAAACCTACTCAGTAAATGGTGCTGGGAAAACTGGCTGACCATATGCAGAAGATTGAAACAGGACCCCTACCTATCCCCATACACACAAATCAACTCTAAATTGATCAGAGACCTAAACATATAACCTCAAACTATAAGAACTTTAGAAAACGCAGGAGACACCCTTATGGAAATTGGAACTGGCAACCAATGCCTGATCAAAAACTGAAGTGCCCATGCCATAAGAGATAAAATAGACAAGTGGGACCTCATGAAACTGATGAGCTTCTGCAAAGCCGAATAAACCATCAAGAGAGCAGGGGGCAGAGAAACATTTTACTAAAATATCTGGGATGCCAGGAAAGCAGTGAGAAGAGGGGAATTCATATCTCTGTGAACACACATGAAGAAAATGGAAAGATCACAAGTCAACAGCCTAACAAATCACCTAAGGAAGCTGGAAAAGCAAGATCATCAAAACCTTAACTTCAGCAGAAAAATCCAGATCACCAAAATAAAAGCCCAAATTTGGGACATAGAAGACAAAAATACAATACAAAAAAATCAATGAAACCAAAAGCTGGTTCTTTGAAATGATAAACAAGATTGATGGACCCTTAGCTAAACTGACCAAGAAAAAGAGATAAAGAGCCAAAGATGAAATCACAACTGACCTGAAGAAATACAAAAGATTATCAGAGATTACTATGTACACCTGTATGGAAACAAACTTGAAAACCTAAAGGAAATGGAAACTTTTTTGACATCACACAACCTTCCCAGGTTGAAACAAGAAGAAATCAAGACCCTAAATGGACCAATAACAACTCAGCAAATCGACAATGTCATAAGAAAACTACCTACAAACAAAACCCTGGATCAGATGACTTTCCAGCAGATTTCTACAAAGCATACAAGAAGGAGCTGCTACCAATCCTATTGAATGCATTCTAGGTAATCGAGAAAGATTGAACTCTCCCCACATCATTTTATGAAGCTAACATCACATTTATAACAAAAATGGATAAAGATGCAACAAAGAAAGAGAACTACAGGCCAATATCCTTGATGAACATAGATGCTAAAATTCTTAACAGGATTCTAGCAAACCGGATCCAACAACACATCTCAAAAATCATCCACCATGACCAAGTATGCTTCATCCCCACGATGCAAGTCTAGTTCAACATTGGTAAGACCATAAACGTAATTAAATACATCAACAGATATAAAGATAAAAACTGCATGATTATATCATTAGATGTGGAAAAAGCTTTTAATAAAACACAGCACCCCTTCTTGATAAAAACCCTTGAAGATCTAGGCATAGATGGAACATACCTCAAAATAGTAATAGCCATCTATGAGAAACCTACAGCCAGCATACTGCCAAACAGACAGAAACTTGAACCATTTCCCCTGAAAACCGGAACAAGACAAGGATGCCCACTCTCACTCTGCCTTTTAACATAGTTTTGGAAGTCCTAGCTAGAGCAATCAGACAAGAGAAGGAAATCAGGGGTTTCCAAATAGGAAAGGAGGAAGTCAAGTTATCCCTCTTTACAGATGACATAATATACCTCAAAAACCCAAGAGAATCTATCAAAAACCTCCTTGAACTGATAAAGGACTTTGGCAAAGTCTCAGGGTATAAAAATTAATGTGTAAAAGAGAGTAACATTCCTATACCCCAACAATAAACAAATAGAAATCCAAATAAAAAGCACAATTCCATTCACAATAGCCTCACAAAAATGAAATATCTTGGCATCTTACTAACCAGAGAAGTGAAAGACCTTTACAATGAAAACTACAAAACACTGCTCAAAGAAATAAAATATGACATGACAAATGGAAAAATATTCCATGCTCAGGGACTGGAAGCATCAATATTGTTAAAATGTCCAACCTACCCAAGGCAATCTAGAGATTTAACTCAATATCCATTAAATTAGCAGCAACATTCTTCTCAGACCTGGAAACGACAATACAGGAATTCATATGAAAACATAAACAATCACGAATCGCCAAAACTATCCTCAGCAAAAAAGAAAAGAAAAGAAAACAAACAAACAAACAAACAAACAAAAAAACAGCAGAAGGCATCACCCTTCCAGACTTTAAACTTTATTATAAAGCTACAATAATCAAAATAGCCTTGTATTGCTACAAGAACTGGTACATAGACCAATGGAACAGGCTAGAGGTTCCAGAAGCAAAACCACAATTTCTCAACCAACTCATCTTTGACAAAGCCTCCACCACCAACCACTGGGGAGAGAAGAACGTATTCAGTAAATGGTGCTGGGAAAACTGGCTGATCACATGCAGAAGATTAAAACAAGACCACTACCTATCACCATACACACAAATCAACTCTAAATGGATCAAAGACCTAAACGTAAAACCTCAAACTATAAGAACCTTAGAAAATGCAGGAGACACCCTTATGACAATCAATTCCTGTTCAAAATCCCAAGTGGCCAGGCCATAAGAGATACAATAGACAAGTGGCACCTCACCAAACTGACAAGCTTCTGCAAAGCCACGGAAACCATTAAAAGAGTGGGGAGACAGTTCACAGACTGGGAAAACGTATTTGTCAACTGTATATCTGAAAAATGCCTAATATTTAGGGTCTACATGAAACTCAAACGTGCCCAAAAGAACAAACAAACAGCCCCATTACAAAGTGGGCTAAAGATATGAATAGGCACTTCTCAAAAGAAGACATATGAGCAGCCAATAGACACATGAAAACATGCTCAGCCTCTCTAGTCATCAAAGAAATGCAAATTAAAATCGCACTGAGATACCACCTAACTCCAGTTAGGATGACCTTCATCAAGAACTCAAAAAACAACAGATGCTGGAGAGGAGGTGGCAAAAAGGGAACAATTCTGCACTGTTGGTGAGAGTGTAAACTAGTACAGCCTCTGTGGAAAACAATGTGGCATTTCCTAAATGATCTAAAAATCGACCTTCCATATGACCCTGTAATTCCACTACTGGGAATATACCCAGAGGAACTCAAATCACTCTGAAAATGATACCTTGCACATTCATGTTTATTGCAGCATTATTTACAATAGCAAAAACATGGAACCAACCTTGCAAGTGGACTGGATAAAAAATATGGCACATATCCATGCTGAAATACTATACAGCCATAAAGAAGGACAAAATTATGAACTTTGCAGTAACTTGGATGGACTTAGAGTCTATAATACTGAGTGGTCTATCACAGAAACAAAGAACTGAGTACCACATGTTCTCACTCATAAGTGGACCTTGAGCAATTATCACAATATATAAGAAAGGGATTGGCAGTAGTGGGAAATTGCCAAGTGGGGACACACCCCATCAACGAGGGTACCTGCATAATAAGCATTTGTATACCTAACCCTAAATTGTACCCCACATATTTAAAATTAAAAATTAAAAAAGAAAACAAATAATCCAACTTCAAAAATAGACAAAAATTCTGAAGAGACATAGCATCAAAGAAGATATACAAATAAGCATATGAAAAGATGTTCAAAATTATTTGTCATTAGGAAACTGCAAACTAAAACAACAATGAAATACCTCTCTACTTCCATTAAAAATGACTAAAATCCAAAACACTGACAATATCAAATGCTGGTGAAGATGAAGAACAATAAGAACTGTCATTCACTAATGCTATCAATTGAAAATGGTACAGCCACTTTGGAAGGCGGTTTGGCAGTTTTTTACAAAGTTAAACGTAGTCTTATAATGCAGTCCAGCAACCATGCTTCTAAGTACATCAGAAATTATGTTTTTAGGTACTTACCTATTTTTGAAAACTTATTTTCATGTGAAAATTTGCATACTAATGTTTATATCAGATTTATTCACAATTGCCAAAAACTGGAAGCGACCAAGATGTCTTTCAATAGGTGAATTGATAAACAAACTATAGTACATCCATACAACAGAATATCATTCAGCAATAAAAAATGCCAGGCACATTGGCTGATGCCCGTAATCCCAGTACTTTGGGAAGCCAAGGCAGGAAGACTGGTTGAGTTCAGGAGTTCTAGAACAACCTAGGCAACATAGCAAGACCTTGTCTCTGCAAAATAATTTTAAAAAGATCCTGCTGTGGTGGCACACACCTGTAGTACCAGTTACTCAAGAGGCTGAGGCAGAAGAATCGCATGAGCCCAGGAGTTTGGAGCTGTAGTGAGCCATGATCGCACCACTGTATTCCAGCCTGGACAAAAGAGTGAGAACCCAACTCAAAAAAAATAAAAAATAAAATAAAATAAATGAGATATCAAGCCAGAAATAGTATGGATAAATATTATATGCATATTTCTAAGAAAGAGAAGCCAATCTCAAAAGCCTATATTCTGTGTTACCACAATTATATGGCAGTCTGGAAAGGGAAAGCTGTAAAGACAGTAAAAATTTCAGTGATTCAGACGTAATGGAAGAAAGGTTGAATGGGTAAAACACAAAGTATGTTTTAGAGCTGTAAAATTATTCTGTATTATACTGCATTTGTGAGTGCATGGCACTATGCATTTGTCAAAACCCACTGAAGTTTACAGCACAAAGAATTAATCTTAATGTATCCAAAGAAAGTCATTTAGGAGATTGGATAAATTCCAGATAACAATCTAACTGTATTACAAATATATGAAACAACTTCACTGAATGGGGTAAAGGAAAAAGATGCTGACGTAAATAACTTTGGAAATTAATGAAATCAGTAAAACTAAAAACCAACAAAAAAATTACACATAAGTATTGTACTCTAGTTGACAAAGTTGTTTTTCACAGAGGTACATGTTAACAATTCTGATACTGCTCCAAATATATACTAAAATTAGCAAGTAAGTAAGTGAATGTCAGATGGTGTGAACCAGATTTCTCACTATTGGAGTGGGAGTTTACCGATAAGCAAGAGGAAGAGACTGGAATGATTCATATGGTACGGATTAGAGTTGGAGACTCCAATATAAACTCATGTGTAGTTTAATATGGACACAGATGGTTACATATAGAAATATTTATATATGTGTGTAGATATGTGAGTTAGCAAACACACACATACACTTCTTGGCTCTGTTAGCTGAGAGGGTCTAAAAGCAACAACACTCCAGTAGCAAAGCACACAACTCAGATCTTGATTTCTAGTGCTGTTCTCCAATTTAAAAAAATCATGGCTCCTAAGAAAAATGGCTGATTCTAGTATTGGGGCAAATAATATATAAAATGACCTTGAAATATCTTACGGTGTCAGTAAGTAAAAATGAAACAGTGCTCAAAAATAAAAAATATACCCACAATGATGATAGTATGTCAAAAGGACTCTGAAGTCCACCAGAAGAGCTCCCAATGGCCAAAGCATGAAACAAGTTGGGCAACAAAGTAAATAAAGTAGTATTGGATTATAACTCAAAGTATGAAACAAATGTCCATTAATCCATACTAATAAATGAATTACTGAATAAAGAAACAAATGGGAAAGAAGAGATAAACCTCCTACACAGAAAAATTTCAGATAATGTATATAAAAATTATGTCTCAAGGAGGTGGGCCATAACTACCCAATTTGCAAGTGTGAGCCGCACATAGTAACTTCTTTCCAAAGAGTCTATAGTATGAAAAATGGGGGAAAAGTGTAACTTCTTCATGTGGAAACCTTACTACCTCAGCCACACCATCAAAGTCGGTATTAATAGTGATGAATTATGTTGATGGTATGCACCCTTAATATGATGTGATGGGAATGGTGCTTTATCTCTGTGGTCTTCCTTTCCCAAACCAGTAACCCCAGTCTAATCATGATAAAAACATCAGACAAATCCCAATAGAAGGACATCCCCCAAAATATATGACCAGTTCCTAGAAACTGACAGGGTCTTCAAAAACAAGCAAAATTTGAGAAACTATCACAGCCAAGAGGAGTCATGAAAACTAAATGTAATGTGGTTTTCTTAGTGGAAACCTAAAATAGAAAAAGGATATTAGGTAAAAATCTAAAGAAATCTGAGTAAACTATGGATTTTAATTAATAACAATGCATCAATACTTGTGAATTAATTGTAACAAATATGTCATACTAATTTAACATGCTAATAATCTGGAAAACTAGATTTGGGTTGTGTGGGATTATACTATCTCTGCAACTTTTATAAATTTACCAGTGTATTCTAAAGTAGAAAGTTTATTTTCAAAAAACCTACTGTATATCTTTCCACACTCCATGCTCATATAATTATACATACACATACACATGTATAGTTTTCTTGGTTATTATTTTTTTAATTTTTAATTTTAAATATGTGGGGTACAATTCAGGGTTAGGTATACAGACATTGATTGTGCAGGTACCCTTGTTGATGAGGTGTGCTCCCCCCTCCCCTGGCAGTTTCCCACTACTGTCACCCCCACCCCCACCCTTCTCTGGCAGTTTCCCACTACTGCCAATCCCATCCCCACCCTCCCCTGGCAGTTTGGTCATTATTTTTGAAAAGTGAATAGTGGAATCCTATACATAGAATTCTGTATCTTGCTTTTCTCACACTTCAATATCCAATAGAAATTTCTCCAAGTCAACTGGTAGATCTTATTCTCTCTCTCTGATATATACATAATATTTCATGATGCCCAAATTAATTCTACCATTTCCCTATTGATGGGCATCAATTTGTTTTAAAAAATTGCTACTAAGAACAATACCGCCGCAAATATCCTTGTATGAATATCATTATGTACTTGTGCTTTTATATCTACACTATCTTTTCTGAGAAATGGAATTGCTGAGTAGAAGGGCATGTCTATTTTTAATTTTATAGTTACTGCCAGATTGTTTGATCAAAAGGCCTTAATGATTTATATTTCAACTAACACAGTTAAGGGAATCATTATTATCACACTTTAAATTGTTGCCAGTCTGATGGATATAACGTGCTGTTTTTTTGTTACATTATTTTTCATTTCTTTGACTACTAGTAAGTTTGAGCATCTTTCCATACGTTTGCTTGCTTTATATTTGCTCTGCTGTAAGTTTACTACTCATATCTTTTGTTCATGTTTTATTGAATTATTTGCCTCATTTTATATTTTTTTTTCAGTTTTCAAGCACTCCGTGTAAATGATGCCATGAACTCATTTGTCATCCTTGTCACAGATATATTTTCCAAATTTATGATTTGCCTACAATATGTACTTTGTTCTATAGTTAAACCCGCATGATGACACTCCTAATTAATTTAATATTTGTATATTTTGCTTTTTATAACTTGTTTGCAGGCTGTTTGTTTTTCTTTAGCAGACATTCTGATTGATTTGCGTTGAGATTTTCTGATCTAGAGACCTCTTTCTCTAAAAGTATACTCTTGCGATAAGATTTCCAAGTACTTCTCCATTTGCAATCTAAGTCACTGCATTAGTTGAGTATGGGTTTGGCTAAATATAAGCCAACCAAAAAAAAAGAGGACTTGAGAGAGAAGTTTACTTGTCTGGGCTGTTTGGTGGCCTTACTCTGTGGTTCTGTCCAGGGTCAAGACTCCTTACTTCTTTCCGCTTAGCTTTCTTAGGGTTTTATCATAATGTTCACAACTATAACTTTGTCTGTAATCCTGCCAGAGGGAAGAGGCAAAGGAAGGGAGGAGGCATTCCTTCCCTTTAAGCAAACAAACTGAGAGCGCAAAAATCAATTCTGTTCATGTTCAGTGGGCAAGAACTTTATCACATAACCTTAAATTGCTGCAGATTGGGCTGGGAAATACAGTTCTTGTTCTGAATGGCCATATACCCAGGTAAAAATTAGACATTATGCTACTATAGCAGCTCAAGAGAACTGATAGTCTCTGCACATTCACCAAGAACCACCTCAAAACCCCTCAGCATAAGAACATAAGGAAGAGACACTCCTACTCATAATCCTCTACCACCTTCCTGCCTTTTCCACAGTCTATTATAGCTTCTTTTTTGTATAATTGACAATTGAGAGTCTTAGGGAAAAGATGGAAGGACTAAGCAAACATGGTAATTTTAAAACTTTTATTATAGAAAGTCTGTAAAATATATGAAAGTATATTTAATAGTTTAATGAACCCACATATACCCATCATCCAGCTTTGACAATTATCAACTCATGGTCAATTTTGTTTCACTTATAACTGACTCATTTTCTTTGAGATTATTTTGGAGCAAATACTATGTAACATATCATTTTATGTAAATGCAGTTATTTAAAATCTTTGTTATTTGAAAGTGGCCAACTTATGAACTGGAATAGAGAAATTCGGAAGATCAGGAAAGGTGGTTATCAAGGGTAAGTTTGGGCTATTATCTCCCTATAGCAATTAGTTCACTCAAGCAAATCTTTATGAAGCCTCTACTCTTCACTCGGCTAGCTCCTGCTCATTCTTTAGATCTTAGCTAAATGTCACACCCTATTATTCTCTTTGATAATACACTGTCCTGTTCTTTTCCTCGTAGCATTTATCACAGTTTACAATCACTTAAGTTGTTTGGTTAATTGTGTTTTTCTTCTATCAGAATATAAGTTCCACGAGGACCGGGCCTAGCATGATGCTTGGCACATCATAGATTGTCAATACCTAATTACTAAAGAAAGGAAGCAAGGAAGGAAGGAAAGAAAGAAGGAGAAAAATAAAGAAAGGAAGGAAGGAAAAAGAAAGAGAGAAAAGGAAAGCAAATTTTAGGTTTATATTAGTTGTAGGATAGAGTAAGTCTACAGAGATTACTGTTATGTAGAGCCTACCTGACAGGAACTACCAGTTTGGTGAAAAAGACAGCTGTCCAAATAAAGGTAGCCTTCATTTTCTTATCCATTAAATGAATATTTGCTGCACATCTACTATGAGTAAGGCCCTGGGCTAAAAAGGCAGATTGTGATAATTGGTAAAACAGATACATAAACAGAGTGATAGACAGGAGAATTCTGGAGGAGGCAAGACTCAATCAGGACTTTGAAGAAAGTAGGAAGGACATCAACATAGGGAAAAGCATTCTTGGCATAGAGGATAGAAATAAAACAGGTCAAGAGATTGGAAAGATTAGTATACATTCAGAGTCTTATAACATGCAATCATTGGGGTTAACTTGTGCTTTTTATGCCCTGGCTATCTCTCTCTCTCTCTCTCTCTCTCTCTCTCTCTCTCTCTCTCTCTCTTTCTTTCTTTGAACTGGAGTCTCACTCTGTTACCCAGATCATTATCATGACTCATTGCAGCCTCAGCCTCCTGGGCTCAGGAGATCCTTCTGCTTCAGCCCTCTGAGTAGCTGGGACTACAGGTGCATGTCATTACATTCAGCTAAGTTTTTTATTTTTTGTGGAGACAAGGTCTAACTATGTTGCCTAGGCTGCTCTCAAACTCCCGAACTCAAGCAGCCCTCTTGTCTCAGCCTCCCAAAGTGTTGGGGTTATAGTCATGTGTCACCATGCCAGGCCTATGTCCCTATTTTTAAAAGCTAGATAATAGAAAGTCATAGTGAGGGTTTGCTATCCTGGAATTATAAACTTTTTAAAGAGAATAATTCGGAAATGAAGAAACTTTAACAACTTTTTACTGAATGTGATTTCTTTGTTCTCCAAGAATTCTGTCATAAACAGCTGCTTTTTGTTTGTATGATGGTAATATTGATAATAACTTAATACCTTGGGGGAGAGTCATGGGAACTCAAAGTGATGAAGACCTTCACTAAGTTGAAGAACTACTTCTGTTCTCATGTTTGATGGAGTAAAGGTGGCCAAAAATCCTCTGCTATTTCTTCTATCAAAAGGCAGGGTCTAATTCCTCTCCCTTGAATGTGGGCTAGCCCTAGTCATTTTTCTCAATCAATGGAATGTGGTAGAATTGACATTCCGAGACCTTTGCAACTAAATTCTAAGAAACCCTAGCAGCTTCCACCTGGGTTTCTTGGAACCAAGCCACTCTGCTGTTTTGTCACCCAAGAAGACCTGTGGAAATGCCCATGAGAAAATAAACCAAGACCTCTTGCCAATAGCCCCAGCTGAGCTCCCAAATTTGCCAGACTTGTGAATATGTCATCTTGAAAGCAGATTCTCCAGCCCCCATTGGGCTGTCTCAGCCAGTGCCACGTGATCCTCAATGAGCCTTTCCCAAATTTCAAAATCATAAGAAAAAGAATTGATTTTGTTGCTTAGGCCACTAAGTTTTGTGTAGTTTGTGTACTTCTGGGTGCAAGCAGTCTACTGTAGTGGCTGTTGCTGGCAGGCAACTCTGTTACTGTTGTGCTGCTTCCACCATAGCCCCTTTCTGATATGAACTGTAAGTCTCTAAGCTTGTTTTATAAATTACAAAAACAATACACGTTTCATGTAGTATAATTGGGAAACATAGAGAAGGAAAAAGAAAAAAAAAAGTTGAAATCACCCATTGTACTGCTTCCTAGGAATAATCAGCATTAACATCCTGATGCATAATATTCCAGGTCTCTTCCTATACATGTATTTACACCTATATTTTTTGAATGGAAGCATACACACCTGCAACTTTGAAACCAAAAGTTTTTTAATGAACAATATATCCACAACACCTACAAATAAATATATTATATATAATATAATTGATTACCAATAAACATAACCCATAGTTTTTGCTTTTAATTGCTGCATAGTATTCTACTTCATAAAAATAAAAAAATTAATTTTCTTTGTTTTGGGCATATGAGTTTCTCTCCATTTTTGTTCTAATAATTTATGCCTCTATGAACATCCATCTGTAGCTAATTCTTTGTACACGTTTATTTTCTTTTAGTCTGCTCTAAAAAATTGATCACTGAATCAACGAGCATGCACCTTTTAAGGCTTTTGCTCCAAATTATCAAGTTGTTTAGGTTCATGTTTTTTTATGAAGCATGTGGGACTCCTGTTGGAATGTATGACTGAGTGAAGAAAAAGATTGAAACCAGGACCATTGTGAGAAGAGTCACGTATGAACTATGTGTTCACATGAATAGATGAAATTATAGTTGATTCTAAATCCTCTGTATTAAATCAGAAGAGTCTGTATTGCACCTCCTGTGGCTACATGGCGATGACCCTGACAGAGCAAAGTGTTATGAAGTCTGGGCTAAAGGAGAGATTATATGAAGCAAGAACATGCTCTCAGGTTGAATTGCCAAGGTACTCATCAAATTGAAATAATACTCAGACTGAAATCGTGTGTGCCCCAAGAAGAGACTGCCAACTATGGCCAATGACCTCTGGGAGAATCTGGGATTCAAGACAAGAAGGAGATGTGAGTAGCAGGCAAGGCCAACACACCAAAGTGAGATCAAAAAGGAGCTCAATAAAGAAATTCGAGAAAGACTTCTCATGCCCGATACCTTGCATCCCTCCACCTTCAATAGAATCTGGGCTATTGGCCACTGCTAGCCTCCCTGCATATGACAAATGAATAGTAACACAAGGACTAAGAAATATCATGCTGGAGTACTCATGCACACACAGTTTTGTTCTCTTCTCAGTTTGTAAAATCACTATTCTTTGTTGGTGATTTCTGTCTAATTCCTGAAGTCTCATGAGAAAAGGCACATTTGCTCTGCCTTTTTATTTGAAAACGGGATAACCTGTGCAATAAATTGTTAAGCCTGTAGAACTATGATTGAGTCAAATCCTGTGGTGAGTAAATTTTGTTCTCCATAGCAAATCAAGGAAATGAGAACTTTGCAAGGGGAGTGGGACAAGGGAACCATTAAGTTCTCCCCTTGCCTTGAGGATCTATGAGTCTATGGACACATCTAGATATGACTTGATCATAATGATCATCTGGCAAGCCCAGGACTTCTCCTAGGTAGTCAGGGAGATTTAATGTGAGCATGTGGGTGTCTATCCATTGATTGAAGGAGAATGTCTTCCCCTTGAAGCTAGAAATAACTCTTTTCCTAGCAGAAAAGCCAAAAAGAGAAAAGAAGGATTTAGGAGGAAAAGGAATACTTGAGAGGGTGGGGATCGATGGGAAAACAGCCTTTGTCTCCTAGAAAAGTAAGCTTAGTAATGAGGGGTGGGGGGTTACTGAGGCAACCTGACTCATAGCTGGAACAATAGGTGACCTCTATGTTGCCCACAGATTCCAAAGAGGTGGTCGAAGTTTTGAAGTGAGAAATTCAGGAGAGTGTGCAGCAGAGGCAATAAAGCCAGAATAGAAAGACTCTTGGCTCACAAGAACAGAAATTTGGCAGCATGGGGGAAAGGAGAGCTTGCCAGTTTCATATACCAACTACTGAACAAATGTTGTTAAATATTGCTTGCTGTGAATTAAACTTCTCAGTATAACTCTGTGCCAATAATGTTCAACAAGACATGGTGCATGGGCAAAGAATACTACTTGATTGAGTGTAATAGATATGCCTGAGTATAATGCACACTAAATAAAGTAGAATAAAACAAAGCAAACAGGTAACAATCAACATGATGAATAGAGCAGTACATCACATATCGTTACTAACTCTGAATGTAAATTATCTAAATGCCTCACTTAAAAGATATAGATTGGAATAATGGATAAAAAAACACAATCTAAATTATCTGCTACCTTCAAGTGATCTACTGACTCACAAAGATTCCTATAGACTCAAGGTAAAGGGGTAGAAAAAAATTCCATGCAAATAGAAAGCAAAAATGATCAGGAGTAGCTATTTTTATATCAGAAAAAAACAGATTTTAAATTAACAACAATGAAAAAAGATAAAGAAGGTCACTGTGCAATGATAAATGGATCAATCCAGCAAGAAGATTAATAATTTTAAATATATATACACCTAACACCAGAGCTCCCAGCCTTATAAAATAAATTCTATTAGACCTAAGAAAAGAGACAGATAACATTACAATAACGGGGACTTTAACAATTCATAAAATCCTTACTGCAGGTGCTTTGTGGTAGTCAAACACAGCCAAAGCGGTGTGTGTGTGTGTGTGTGTGTGTGTGTGTGTGTGTGTGTGTGTGAGAGAGAGAGAGAGAGAGAGAGAGAGAGAGAGAGATGCTTCTCAAGAGGGTTAAAGGCATATATTGAGGGAGCCCATGAACCCAAAGCTGAAGCTACAATGAAGAAAGTCAGGAATCTTGCCCTGTATCATTAATTCAGGTAACATTTATTGTATATCTATGTACCAAACATTACCTTGGGCACCATATTTTTACACAAATGAGTAAGACCTGGTGTTTGACCACAGAGGAATGCACAGTTCATGGAGACAATGGCAATACAGTGTTAGAAATACTGATAGTAGTTAGTTCGGATGCTATGGGGATTTACTCCACCCTGGGGATAATTGAGTAAGGAAGGAGGAGTTGTCTGTGATGGTGAGGTTAATAAAAAGCTTTTAATGGAGAGATGATATCACAATGGGGGAGATAAACTGGGACAGTCACTAGGGAACTTGTGAGTCAGGGTTTGTAACTGAGAATTGAGGAGAGAGGATTTTGTTGATAGCGTCTGTAAAGGGGGGGTTGTTCCCCTTAAATAGGAAACCAGAGAGGAAAAGAGAGTTTTTCTGCTTTTGTCTCTTCATTAGATCTAATGGTTATTTTATAGGCAAATAATTGACAGGTATTTGGTAACTGAAGGGGGATGCCAAGGAAGCTACTAAGGTAAGGGATCTCACCAGCATGAGTCCCAGTAGACTCAGGCTAGGTACACATGGCTAGAAACTTTAGCAAAATGAGAGAGTTGGCAGCATGTAACTGACAGCAGGACACATGGCAGGGACCACAGGGAGTCCAGAACAAGATGACTCCTGCTTCCCTAGTAACCAGAAGACATGTAACAAGGGGGGTTTCCGTTTCCATGTGTAATCCAATTTCTCTTAAAGTCATCCATTTTATGTCCTGGTTTAACTTTAATTTCTCTAGGCCTCTCCTGGGTGGGGTACTAATGGGACTGCATTAGCAGAGATAATCTAAATGTCCTTAGCTGATGCCTCCATCCACATAGTGCTGTACCCAAGCCCCTGGCTCCATCAAGTTTAGACCCAAGTGTGCCCACAGAAGCTCACAAACAGTCCTTTCATGGAGTTCTCCTTTAGGCTCTAAGCTGGACCTTCTGCTAAACTTGTGTTAAGAGTGTTCTCAAAAAGAAAGGATATTTTGATTTAATTTTGTATGTGTGGTAATAGTACTGTGATTTTGTTTAAAAATGAATCCATATCCTGAAATATTTATGGATGAAGTTATATGATTTATAGGATTTGCTTCAAGATATAATGTGAGTTATAGGTAAAACAATATTTTCTAGTGGATAATGGTTGAAACTAAGTGGTAGGTACGTAGGGGTTCATCATATTATTCTGTCTAGTTTTATGTATACTGGAAAATCTTTGTAGCAAAAAGAGGGAGAACATTGTATGAATTTATCAGAATAACATTTATTTTGATTTAACTTGTTGGACCAAGTGAATCAGCATCTCTAATGTCCTGTCCCCAATAGTAGCCTGGACTCTTCTGTAGAATTATTGAATAGAAGAGTTATACCAAAGCAAGGTAGATGCCAATCCTTAAAAGAAAGTGGGAGATAAATGACATGCATCAGAAGTTGAGAAGAACAGAAAGATCCTGGAACAAGAACTTCAGACTAAGTTGCCAAGATCTGCCTCAAAAGAGAAAAAAAATCACCCCATAGAGTCTATTAAGAAAGTATTCAGATATCATCTCCTCTAACAGCTGATGTCAATGGCAAAAACAAACTTCAGTGATTTGTTGCAATTTTAAGTTTTAGGTACAAAACCACTGTGATAGCAGAATATAGTGTGATGGCTCTTTACAATTGTATTTTATGTGTGTACTGACAAGAAGCCACTCAGGGTAAATCTAAAGACTGTTAAATTCACACATTTAGTTTTCACCACTAGAATGCTGGTGCCCAATGCAACCTTCTTCAAATGCTATGGAGCCAAACTTTGCCTTGCTTATTCCATCACAAGTGGTGGTACCTCTCCTAGAATCTTAGGTAGAGTGGTGATGTCCCAGGCTCAACACCAAGAGATTCCCTGAAAATGATTTCATGCCCATTGACAGTTAAGATTTCAGATGTTTATATCATTAATGTGATTTGCTTGTCCAGTGTCCAGGAACGGTCGTGTGGAGATGTTGGCAAGTGAATTTCAATGGTTAGCAGAATCCCTCCTCGCTTCTATGGATCTGAGATGAATACCACTTGATTCTCTTCTTCCTCCATTGCTGACCTGGCTCCTCTCCCATGGTCTCTGGGTAGTTTCCTGCATGTTTGGTGGCTCATAAACAAACAGGTTTTGCACAGTGAGAGTCTGAGGCAAACTGATATTTACAAAACTACTTGTCATAAATCAGGACTATGGAAAGAGAAGCTGGATGTTAAGCTGCCTGATTGTACAACCTTCTTCCCTGCTCAGGTTCCTTACAATAGCTTGTGAGGCAAAATCCACTTGACATCTCAGGCAAATCTCACCTAGATATCAGGGTACAGTTCTACAAAGTAGTTTCACAGAGGAAATATTCCAGGTCACAACACGTCATTCAAAACAATAGCCAGTGATATTTAAAACAGAAGAACATCAAAAGAGGAATGATTTGGCAGAAGGCCCCTCAGTTGTAAGATTTTTTTTCAGTTGGCTGTTCGATTTTCTGGCTATCCTGCTCCACAGAACAGGATTGTGTGAGAAGAAGCGGTGAGGCAAGGCAGAAGTGGGGAGTTCCCACAAGGACCCAACAGGAAGGAAGTTGGAGCACTGAGTAGAGACTTTTGGAAAGAGAATACTCCTTTTCTTGGTTCCTTTTACCCATTTTTAAGATTCATAAGCTTGTAAGAAAATTGTCAAAGATGATCTTACAAAGGTTATGATCAATTAGGTATAGAGTTATTTCCTGGGCACTCTAATTCAAACACCAGAGACTCACCTATAATCACCTCCTTTTGGTTTCCCCAGCGCTCGGTATCCTCCCTACAACACTAATTATCTGGTGGTGATGATTTATTTGTTTCCATGTGTGTTCCCCAGCTAGACCGTGCCCTCCAGGGCAGATACCTTATCTAATTAATCTCTGTATCTTCAGCACTTAACACAGTGATAGGAATAGAATAATAATTCATTAAATATTTTTAAGTGAATGGATGGATGGATGGATAGAATAAAATAAAATGTCATTTTCTCCACTCAGTTGTTACAGCTAGGAATAGATAAATGAATTATTTCTGTTCAGGATCTGTGTTTCTCTACCATGGAAACCTAATAAATGTTCAGTTGAACTCAGCAAGCATGTGAGCACTTACTATGCATTAGAACAGTTCTTAAAACATTGTGGGGGACTCTGAAGAAGTACAGGGTGTGTCCTGGCCCCCCAAACCACTTACATAGTCATTGGACATTCAAAGTGATAAGCCCATGAAATAATCAAGCAGCAGAGAAAGACAACGTTATAACCAAAGACCAGATGGTTAAGAATAAGTTCTACAGGAGTTTAGAGAAATGAGAGGAGAATGTGGGCCAAAGTAGAGCAACCACAGCAAGCAGAGATGAGGGGAAGGCACAGGAGCAAAACGAAGGTGATGACATGCATGGCATATCTGCCCAAAATGTTCCCTTTTCCTGGGAACTGCTCCCTGTCTCCCTATCCACCTGATGCTAGCAAGTCTCTCTATCACCTTACCTGGACAGATTGGGTGCTTTCCCAGGGCATTTGAAACTGGAATGGGTAGATTCAGTGTCTGTCTGTGGGCGGACACAGTAACGGGTAAAACTTACGTGATGTCACTGGTCCTGAGGTGTGACTGGTCATGTTTTCCACCACATAAAGGATACTGATATGCAGTGAAAAAGAATGAAGCTCAAGCAAAGGCAGAAGCTATGGTGAGAGACTAGACAGGAGTGGAGGTGAAGAGAGATGGTGATTCCCTGGGCTCAGCTGTTCTGGAGATCTAGCTGTACCCATCCTTCTCTTAGCTTTATCACAGTACCCTTTCAGTAATTTCACTTTTTTTCTAAACTAGTCCAAGATGACTTTCTGTTATAAGCACACTCAAAGAGTACAAATTAATAGATGTGCCACCCACTAAGGAACAGCGTATTTTCAGAATGGTTTATAATTGGGTGTGGCTAGAGGTTAGGCTGTGGGGGTTGGATGGTGGAGACATTGAAGCAGTCAAGCAGACAACTTTGGTCAAATTTGTCCTTAGGGAGACTGCCGGTGGGAGTACGCATGATGAGCTTGATGCAGAAAAAGACAGGAAGTAGGGAGATGAGCTGTCAGAGGAAGAGCCACCTCATGAACCTCCAATTTTGCTTTGCCCAGTAGGAGTCAAGTCTCAGAGAATACAAGCCTAGGTTATTTTGCAAAAGGAGCTTAAAAACAAATTAAGCACATCAAATTGATTACTGTTGCTCTGCACATCCAAAACAATTTCACACCAGACCTTTATATGAACATCCTCACACTATTCTGTAGTTTGTCTTGGGTCATTTTTAAAATGTTCTTTCCAATGGTTACTCATAAAGTAAAATTGAGGTCTGACTCCTTTTCTTCCTCCTATGTCTTCTCTCTTCTGCCTCCCACGTTCCTTCTTTTTTTCTTACCCTAACTCTGAACTAGGGTTACTAATTTAGGGTAAAGGAGACTTGGGTCTCAAGAAAGAGATTTCTCTTCTCAATCATTAAGACTTGTATGGAAATGTCATTGTGGATTCTTATGGCATAAAGCCCAGATCACCTACTATCTAACATCTAGAGTTGAATCACAAATACGGAAAGAGATCCAAGATTACTAATGAGCTGTCTTTGTCTGCCAAGAAGCTAACTCAATATCAGAAAAAATTCTATTGCATGGCATCTGTCTGTAATGCTAGCCAAAGAGTTGTATAATGGGCAGCCACAATTGAAAATGACCTTCATTATGCTGGATTCATTTCTCTAATGTGTCCATTTTTTTCTCATCTTACATCTCAACAGTAATAATACACATGGAAATAAATCCAAATTGTAATTCAAATTTCAAAATGTGAGATTCACAGGTGTAATAGCTTTTCTCTGCTGAATGTGGGGGATAGATGAGTAAGAAATCGAGGAGGATTTAACAAAGTGAGGAGCATTGTTCAGAAAATCAGACACGAACACAGCATAGGCAGGACTTTCTATCTTACTCAAACAAGAATCTTTATATTATGCACCAAGAATTTAAGTGAGTGATTCGCAGCTCAGAAAAAAAAAGTTAACTCTTAGGGACAAAAGCCTAGCTTTATAGAAAGCTCCAAAATATCTTGGAGCACCTGTTTCTACTTTCTCAGTGTTGTATCTGTGGTACCATTGGGACCACAGAACCATTTGGCTGTTGTTTGTTTAGACTGGCTGTGTAGCTAGCAGAAAGAGTGCCGGACTCAGAGTTAGGAGAACTGGAGTGGAGCCCTGGCTCTGCTACTTATTGTCTGTGCCACGACAAGGAGTCACTTAACCCCTGAGCTTTAGTTTCTGCAACTGCAAAAGGGGACTATAATCACTGTACATGTTACTTTGCAGGGTTGTTAGGATCAAATGACTTAGTGGATGTAGAAGTGCTTTGTCAATTGTAAAATATATTGTTGTTGTCAAAGTGATTTATCTTCTTTATTTCAGAGAACACTGAAATAATAGAATATCAGTGTCACTTTCCACCTATTTAAATTCCCACTTGCCCATAATCTGATATTTTTATGTAAAACAAGTCTCTCCTCCACTCCTCTCAGTATTGTCCCTGAGAACTCTCAGGCTGGGTTGCACCAGCTATCTCTTGCTGCTGAAGTGTATATGATGTGCAACTTGATAAAGAGGCCTGTGATTGATTGGAAAACCCAGACTGGGTCAACACAGTACCAAATCAGGATGAATTCAGTGCACAAAGTCAACAAGCCACTTGACTGGTCTGTATGTATACCCTCAATTGCCAACCTTACCAAGATGCTGGCAAGCTCGTGACCTTTTGCTTACATCCTGTTGCCCTCTACCACTTTGGGTATCAAAGGAAGTTGCCAGATCAACAGGAGGGGGTAGTTTCTTAATGCAATTCCTCAAAATGTAGATGAGCGGACAGCACTGCCATTTCCATGAAAAACAGAAATTGTAACAGGAACTTTCCTTTACCTAATGACTCATACACTGGCTGGTGGAAGAGTTTTTAATTTTTTTAAAAAAGCCTCTTTTGGAGAGTAGCTCTTGTTTAACGGAATAATAACTGTCCAGAGCATTTTTTTTCACAAAGCTTTCACATATATTATCTCACTTGAACTCATTTTATTCATACAACCACCTCCTCACTCTATCCTTTCAATAAGCTTCCTGAGAGCATTTTGTCATTGTTATATCTCTATAATTGCCTCCCAATCACTTTTCAGGTTCTCTCCCCATTGCCTGAAATTGTCTTGACCTGGCCATGACCAAATCCTATTTAATTGCTAACTCCAATGGTCTTTTCTTTGTTTACTTCCAATCCAAACTCTGGTAGCATTTGGCTCTTTTGCGCTGTCCCCACTTCATAAAACTCTTATCTCCGGAGCATTCTTCCCCATCATTGTATGCCATTCTCCCTTGTGTATTCTTCCTCCTGCTCCCCTTGAAAACTCTCATTCCTGAAAGCTCACTTCTGGCATTTTTTTTTCTTACTCTGTGCTCTCTCACGAAGCTATCTCATCCTCTATTGTGACTTCAGTTATCATTTCTATGTGCCCATGATTAAATCTAATTCAGACTTCTCGCTCCTTTACTTCATGCTATCCACCCCTAGTTCTAAAGATTTAGTAGGGTTTACTACATTGATGGGCTGTGGGCGCCTCAAACTCATCATGTTCCAAACAAAATTATGTTATTTCAAGCCTCTTATATTTCCCCTCTTGTTAATGATTCCACAATTTGCCCAATTATCTAAGCTAGAATCCTTTACTTCTTCCCCTTCACTTCCCTTCACATTGAATCAAACACCAAGTCCTCTTTATTCCTTCTTATTATCGCCCACATTTGTCTTCTTTCTACAATAATACCATTGTCTTAAGTTTTTGTGGTACCAACAAATAACTACCTATCTGTTTTTAGGTTTTTTTTGTCTCGCCTTTCTCCAGTTCATACCCCACACTGCTTTGAGAATGAGCTTTCTAAACACACAGATAAGGGTTCAAGACTTATGCCCAGAACTCCTCAGTGACTTCCCATTTTTGACAGGTTAATGTCCAAGCTCCTTAGTGTGGCCCACCCTTCAAGCTTTTAATTTAGCTCTGTATTGGATCCTCATTTCTCATTTTCTCCACTCATGCTTTTTACGCCTCTCTCCAGCTATAGTAAACTATCCTCTTTTTCTTAACTATAACATACTCTTTAGGGTAGGTTTTATATTTTGCAACTGGAGCAGAGATGTAAACCATGGGAAGACCAGATCAGGGAAGAGAGGGAGAGAATGAGTGAATCCTGTGGACTTTGTTCCTCACTACACAATTTAGTTTGATACTAGTATACATCATTCCCGTCTTAAAGATATAAAAACTGAGGCACAGTGACTTGCCAGTAGTAGCACAGCTAGGACTGAGCTAACACTGAGCCAGAACTAGAACATAGGTCTAATGGCTATTAATTCTGACTTCTTTTTATTCTCCCAGAAGAAGACTACCAGCTTAAAAGAACACATCACACAGTCACACATTTCCCGAAAGACAGGAAGTCTTCCAAATGCACTAAATTAAGTCTGTTGTCAGATCCTTACGGTTGCAGTGACCTAGAATACTAGAATCCTCCTACTGATTGAAACAAGCAGCTATAGTCCTAAAAACATCAGGACAGCATGTTTTGTATGAAAAACACATTAATTGGGATAAGATATCAATTATCAATTAAATTAAAAACTTGGGCTATAGCAATCAGTATAGGTACAATCTCCTGGTTTTGCTATAATCTTGAGACCTTCACTGGCTTCTTTTGCCGACAAATATGGGGTCATTCCCCCAAAGCTGAACATGGCCTGAGGACATGAGGATTTGATTTTATGTACTGCTACCTTTTTTCTCTTCAGTAGAGTTGTCAAAATAACCAGATGTTTCCAGCCAGATGTGACTGGAAAAAGGCCAGTCAATGATGTGGAAAACAGGAGAAAGTGTTAGGACTTAGATGAAAAATTAGAAGTCTTTAGGTACCTTGAGGCTGATGAAAAACTTTGCCAAACTGCTAAGGCTGTAAGGCTAGCTATACCTAGAATGGAAACAAGGTGTAGGTAAGAGGGACTGGCAAGTCCATGGTCAGATGTTTACTTCTGTTTCTGTTTTACTACTTTCATTTTGGGACTAATTTGGGGTAACTTATAATGTTGGTTGTCTTTTTTCTTGACATTCTGCCGTATTTTATCAAAACATAAATAAGTCTGCTTTAGAAGATTTGCAACATTCTGGAATGTGTTTTGCTTACATCCAGTTATATTTTTCCCCTGAAGATTCAACTCTATCTATATGAGAGAAGTTATCAAGAAGTTGGATTTGTGAGGCTAGGTGCGGTGGCTCAAGCCTGTGATCCCAGCACTTTGGGAGACTGAGGCGAGAGGATTGCCTAAGCTCAGGGGTTTGAGATCAGCCTGGGCAACTTGGTGAGACCTCGTCTCTACAATAAATCAAAAAATTAATCAGATGTGGTAGCATGCGCTTGTAGTTCCAGCTACTTGGAAGGCTGAGGTGGAAGGATTGCCTGACCCCAGCAGGTTGAGGCTGCAATAGCCGTGAGCGTGTCACTGTACTCCAGCCTGGGCAACAGAGTGAGACTCTGACTCCAAAAAAAAGAAGAAGAAGAGGCAGCTAAATTTATGGGTAACCATTTTAAAGCAAACTTCCGCTGGAATGTGTCTGTCAGTTTTTGCAAGGAATATCTGAAATTTTAAATAGCAATTTTGGAATTTTTAAATTTAAAGATGCTCACTGACCAATATTTGCAAATCATATACTCAATAGGGGAATTCTATCTGGAATTTGCAAAGAACTCTTACAACTTAGTAATAAAAAGACAAATGACAATTTAAAAGTGCACAAATAATTTGGATAGATATTTTCCCCCCAAAAGATATACAAATTGTTAATAAGTACATGAAATGATGCTCAACATCATTAGACATCAGAGGAAAAAATCAAAAGCACAGTGAGATACCACTTCACACCCATTAGGATGGCTATAACCAAAAAGTCAGACAATAAGAAGTGTTAGCAAGGGTGTGGAGAAATTGAAGCCCTCATACATTTCTAGTGAAAATAAAATGGTGCAGCTACTATGGGAAACAGGCTGGCAGTTCCTCAACTGGTTAAGCACAGAGTCAGAAGATGACCAAGTATTTCTACATCTGGGAACATACCCCAAAATACTGAAAGCAGGGACTTGAACAGATATTTGTACCCCACTATTCATAATAGCGCTACTCACAGTAGCTAAAAGGTAGAAACAACTCAAATGTCCATCGACTGATGAATGGTTAAAATAATATGGTATATCCATACAGTGAAATATTATTTGACAATAAAAAGGAATAACATGCTGGATTAAAACATGGAATAACTTAAAAACATTGTGTTAAGTGAAAAAGCCAGACACAAAAGACCACATATTATATGATTCCCTTTATATGAACCATCCCAAACAGGCAAATCTATAGAGGCAGGAAGGAAATTAATTGCTGTTTAGGGCTGGAGAGTGGGAGCGGGTATGGGAAGTTGTGGGTTAATAAAGAGTGTGGGATTCATTTTTGAGGTGATGGAAATATCCTCAAACTGATTATAATGAGTGTTGCACAACTCTGTGAATATACTAAAACATATTACACTTAATGGGTAAATTGTAGGGTATGTGGATTTTATCTCAATAAAGCTGTTACAAAGAATATGCCCGGTGGGCATGATTTTTGTGCCTGGTGCTGTATTGGGTTCTGGAAACAGAAGTACAGAGGTAACTAAGGATCAGGAGCCCTCAAGAAACTTATTCTTTAAAGGAGACAGATAGAAAAGGAAGAAGCTATCAAACTAGAGTAAAATAAATGCTATAGAAGAGCTTGAGGCTTCTAACAGAACTAATGGATAGATATGACTGAGGCTGTTAAGGGATGCTTCAGCTAGGAAGCAGAATTTAACCTGGATCATGAAATGTGTATCTGAATTATGAATTCAATTCAATAAACAAAGCCTCAGGGTGCTGTTGGGGCACAGCTAGGAAAGGAAGATCATTTCAAGTTGAGGGATCAGCACATGCAAAGGAATGGGGGCTTGTAATGATCTGGAATAATCAAGGAGCAACCAAGAATTAGATGGCACATAAGGAATGTGGAGGGGTTATGAGAGATAAATCTGAAAAGGTAGCCTGAGTCCAGATTCCTAAGGGCTTTGAATTCCCCGGAACTTGAAATATTCCGAGGTAAGACTGAAATTCACACAGCAATGGTGGGGTAAAGCTCTCAGTAGGAATCTTAAAGTGGTGTCTATGACTCTGCCACCTCCTATCTGTGACCTTGGGCAAGCCACCTAGCCTCTCTGGACCTCAATTTTCTTCACCTGAAAATGAAGACAAACATCCTAATCATAAGGTTGTAGTGTTGATGAAATGAAAGGAAGATGGGGTGAATACTGTGCGCTGGATAACCCTGCGACTCTTCCCAGTCTCTTTCTTCCTTGCTCGCATCTACAACAGACACTTGAAAGTCAGGTACTTGTTCAGCTTCCCTTGGAGTTAGAGGTGGTCACATGACAGTGACACACTTATGGCTAATGATATATAAAGAAAAGACTGTTGAGGGGCTTTTAGCAGTTTTTCTTTCCTGAAAAAAAGGAGAGAGAGATACAGACATGACTAATGCTGCCTGCCTCTCCCTAATTCCTACCTGGGGCTCTAATAGCCATTGTGCAGATGATCTACTGGCAACAATAAAGATGAAAAACCAACATGTTAAGGATGAGTGGCAGTGTAGAGAGACTGAAAGAAGGTCAGGACTCTTGATGGCATCAATGAGTGAATGTCAGTAACACCTACCTCTGAACTTATGTGAGAAAAATAGCCTTCCACTTGCATGAGTCATTGTTAGGTGGGATTTCTGTTACCTGCAGATGCAGAGTGTTCTTTTTAAAATTTGTATTTATTTTGGAGTTGTGGGGTACATGCGAGGATTTGCTACATAAGTCAATTGTGCACAGGTGAGGTTTGGGCTTCTAGTGAGCCTTCTCTCCCCTAGTAGTGGACATGATACTCAATGCAAAAAAAATGTTCTTAACTGATACAGAGGGTATGAAATAACTTTATAAGCCAAAAAGTGATTTACAGAGAGAAAAATGATTTTGGATAAATATATGATTTGAGTAACATTTTAATAGTAGGGTTACAATTTGATAGTAGGGTAAAAAATAAATTAGAGGGATGAACTGTCATAGGGATTGTCAGTGAGGTAGTAATGACAAAAATGCACGCAATAAACAATGGAAATGCAGTGGCAGTGAGGATGGGGACAAAGAGACAGATGCCTGAGAGAACATGGAGGGGAAACTGATAGGACCTGAAAGCTAATTGGACCTCAGAAAGAGTACAGAGGAGCAAGGTTTGAAATAATCTTTGAGAGGTTTTAGCCCTGGTGACTGATAGGATGGTGGGACTGCAAACTTACATTCCTAACACAGGATTGTGTATAACTTTAAGGAGATAGATAATTTGTTCCATTTTGGACATGTTGACATTGAATTGCCTGCAACACACCTAGGTAAGTCCTGTAGACTGTTGAAAATCTGGGGCTTGCAGGATAGATGGAGATATGCAATTGGACAACATCAGTGTACAAGTGGCAGCTGAAGTGTGTGGGATCACTTGTGAGGAGCAGGGATAGTAGAAAAGAAAACAGCCAGGGATGGAAACTTGGTGGGGGGAAAGTCTACTTTTAAGAATTGAGTGAAGCCCAAACTTCACCTATATGCAGCCTAATTATGTAATTAACCCTCACTTGACCTCACATTACAAAAATAAAAAAAAATTAAAAGAGTTGAGTGAATACGGAAGAGTTAGTAGAGAAAAGACTAAGAAGAAGCATTCAGTGATTCAAAAATATTTATTGTGCCAGTTGCAGTGGCTCATGCCTGTAATCGGCATTTTGGGAGGCCATGGCGGGAAGATGGCTTGAGTCCAGGAGTTTGGGACCAATTTGAGTAATGTAGCAAGACTCCATCTCTACAAAAAATAAAAATTAAAACAATTAGCCAGGTGTAGTGGTATGCACCTGTAGTCCCAGTTACTCAGGAGGCTGAGGTGGGAGGA
This sequence comes from Carlito syrichta, assembly GCF_000164805.1. Classification (NCBI taxonomy): domain Eukaryota; kingdom Metazoa; phylum Chordata; class Mammalia; order Primates; family Tarsiidae; genus Carlito; species Carlito syrichta. Next base: position 4,479 of record NW_007257280.1, on the reverse strand, counting down.
TCGCTTGAGCCCAGGATTTTGAGGTTGCAGTGAGCCATGATCACACTACTACACTTCAGCTTGTCTCTAAAAAATTGGGTGCCTACTATGTGTTAGACACTGGGATGGGATCAAGGATGACCAGTTAGAGAAGTAGGGAGGAACTCAGAAACATGTGAAGCTGTGAAGACTGGGGAACAGGAGTGGCTGGTCAACAGTGGGATGAGAAATGAGGAACTCCTTTCCTCGGTCACATTCATCTAAATCCTTTTAACGGGAGTTTATTGTTAGCTGTAATAGCCTGTCCGGAAGATAAATGCTAAATTAATTTGGGAACTGACTTCTAAAACTCTCAAGTGGCTTAAATCATTTAAAAGAGGTTCAAATTCTATTATGTGAGATTGAATTGGTTTCTGCAGGTGGTTGTGCAATATTATCCCCTAGAGATGTCTGTCAAATATGGTTTCTGTCCACTTCTTCCTAGGAGCAAGAATAGTAGTGGTATGAGCACAGGGCAACTCCATCAAGTCTCTCCGATGCCTGTTTCTGGGAGCTCCTTGCTTTGAACCCTAATAGACTTTAGAGTGTATGCAATGCAATGTACACTTGATACATGTGGTCTTTTTTTATTGTTTGCTTGGGTCATGGCTGTTATTCTTGTTTTCCCAAATAGACTGAAATTTCCTCAAGGGTAGAGATTATGTATTTTGCTTCTCTCCTGTTCCCTACAGAGTTGAGCAAACAATAGGCATTCAATAACTACTTGATTATGTCATGGAAGTGTGGTCAGGGTGGTTTTATAAAATGCTAATGCGCATTTTATAACAGATGTATTTAAGAAAACTAATGTTATTTTAAACCCTAATATCAAGAATCTAGCTATAAGCCAGGCTCAGTGGCTCAGCCTATAATCCCGCGCCTTTGGGAGGCTGAGGCGAGTGGATTGCCTGAGCCCACGGATTCGAGACCCACCTGGGCAGCGAGACCTCATCTCTACAATAAATCAAAAAATCAGCCGGGCGTGGTAGCACATGCCTGTAATTCCAGCCACTTGGAAGGCTGAGGCGGAAGGATCGCCGGAGCCCAGCAGGTTGAGGCTGCGGTGGCCGGGAGTGGCCACTACACTCCAGTCTGGGTGACAGAG
>NW_007257280.1:1691-3336 GCF_000164805.1 Carlito syrichta | reverse complement strand
AAAAAAAAAAAAAAAAAAAAGAATCTAGCTATGTAATTCCATTGGTACAGGGTATAGTTTGGAAGGGTGCAAAGAAAGTGTCTGAGTGAACTGGCCGGCATGGATTGTATCTTGTGTTGGAGAAGTAAGCAAGAGAAAAACAGATCCAGCTTGAATGAAGCTCAGTACCACTTGGCAGCAATTTCCCATCTCTCTGTGGAGAATGTTGGATTTGTGCCAACAGGATGAAGACTCTTTCAGGAATCCACTGCAATGTTTAAAGATCTGTGTTTGGGATCTCTACTGGCCCAGCTAACAACAACAGGTGTGTCAGAACCTTTTTCATAAGGTAGTTCACTAAAAATTTATTGAGCTTATATCATGAAAAGATAAACGTATCCAACCATTAAATATTCCAGCTCCTCAGTGCTCAATCCTAGGATATTCATCTCTTTCTTCTCACTCTCCTCCCTCTCCTTAGGTGATTTCACTTTCAACCTCTACCTAAGTTACCACCACCCATAGACAAATGACTCACATGTTTGTATCTTCAGATCAGAGCTCTGCTCTGAGATCTAGACCTATATATCTAGTTGCCAGCTTGACATCTCCTGTTGAATGACTTCCAGAAATTTTAAATTAAACAGGTCTTTAAAAGAACTTATGTTCTTCTGTCTCTCCCCACCATCCCCTTCAACCAAATCTGGACTTCTTCCAGTGTTCTGTCACTGCTGATGACACTTATATCTATTTTGATCCATGAGCAAGAAACCTAGCAGTCATCATTAACATATCCCACTCCTTCACCCTCATATCCAGTCTCCCAGGAAGTCCCTACTATCACTTTCACATGCAAAATATGGCCTTATGTGCCCACTTCTCTTTATTGCCACTGACTGTCACAATCCTCATTCCAGCCACAAACTGTTCTCACTTGGCTTGGATCATTGTAGGTTTCTTAGTCTCCCACTTCTACTTTCCTCTCCCTCTAGTTTGATCTCCACCTGGCAGGCAGAGTGAAATTTTTGACATACAGATTTGATCATGCTACCCTGTTGCATGAAATCCTTCAATGGCATACCCTTTATCTTAGAATAAAGAGCAAAATAAGCTACTTAGCTTACAAAGCCTGGAATATTTCCCCAAGTTTCTAACTTGAGCTTTCATTTAAGGCATACTTTTGCAAGTGAACAAAAATAATTTATGACACTAAAAATTATTTTATTTTCGAGTTGTGGGGTACATGTGAGAATTTGTTACATAAATCAATTGCATGCAAGTAAGGTTTGGGCTTCTAGCAAGCCCTCTCTCCCCCTAGTAGTGAACATTGCACCCAGTGGGTGGTTGTTTGTCCCCATCCTCCCTCCTTCCCTCCCCCCATTAGCAGTGCCTGGTATCCACTGTTCCCAACTTTGTGCTTACGCGTTCAATGTTTAGGGCCCACTTATGAGTGAGAACATGTGGTCTTCAGTTTTTTTGTTTCTGTGATAATTCTCTTAGAATGATGGTCTCCAGCTGCATCCCTGTTGCTGCAAAGGACATGATTTTGTTCTTCTTTAGGGCTGTATAGTATCCCATTGTGTATATGTACCACATTTTTTTTTTCTTTCATAATCAATATTTTTTATTATGGTTTTGTGGGGTACAGTTAAGGGTTAGGTGTACA
>NW_007257280.1:0-493 GCF_000164805.1 Carlito syrichta | reverse complement strand
GTGCAACTCCAGAATTGAACAAAGTAAGAGAGCATACATAAAGAATAAGAGATTGAACAAACAGAAGTAAAACCAATCTCTTTACCCCCGAATAACAGAATTAAAGAAGACGGTGACATGGAGGGAAGGAAAAAGTAGGGAGGGGAAAAAACGCAAAAATGGAGAAAACTCAAAGAAGAATATAGGTCTCACACAGATGCCTGGGAGATCAGACACTGAGAAAACAGATTCTGGAACATAAACAATGAACAGCCCCCAGAATGGCTGGTCACAGGCAGCAAATTAAGATATCAAGACATTAATGGAGAGAATTAAAAAAATTGAGGAGAGAAAGAGGAAAATAGGAAGGAGCTGATTTCAGAAATAACAGCAGTAAAGAATAGTGTGATGGAAATGAATAACCAACTAATAAGCATGGAAAGCAGAACTAGTCAAGCAGAAGAAAGAATCTCAGAGCTCAAAGACCAAAACACAGAACTAACCCAAACTGTCA
>NW_007257279.1:420548-425095 GCF_000164805.1 Carlito syrichta | reverse complement strand
ACCCCACAAAACTATAATAAAAATACTGATTAATTATTTAAAAAAAAAAAAAAAAAAGATCATGCAGTCAAAAATTTTCCCCCAAGTTATAAAATCTGTGAAATGATTTAACAACATGTGCAAAAACTATTGTGAATTTACCTTCCTTTCCCTATATGTTTATACAACTTTTTCATGAAGCAAAGGTTTTTATAATTAGAGATTATATTTTCAGAAATATTTTGATGTGAAGTTACAACTTCCTAAAATTTGGAAAAATGCTGAATTTGAAATGGATACAGTGATAAAATTTTGACAGAAAAATTGTTGGAACTCTTTTAAAATCATGAGAAGGACTTTGTGCACTCATCAGAGATAAAGACCCTTACAGTTATTATTCTAATAGAATGAATCATGATGAAAGTCAACCACATTCAAATAGGTGAAGGAATGAAAAAATTCTAAATGCAGGAATTTCAGAATATAAAATCCGATGGAAGTTTTCAAGACAGCAAAAAAATCTTTATTTTCTATAACTTTAATACATACCTAATATTTAATAAGCATAATATTATCATCTAAACACTACTCATGGTTTCCCATTATATTCTATCTCTAGCTTTTGAATTTTTTATCCTAATATCAGTTTTAGAATGATATTCTAAAAAAGTCTAGACATAAAATGTCTGGCATAATAACTCTAATTAAAACACAATCTTTTATTATAATAAAAATTATCAACAAATTATTGATAAAATTTATAGGGAAAGTAGGCCTAGTAATTACATTTTTATAACATAATGTTTTATGCCTGAGTCCCCAACAAAGCTCCTAGCTTCTGTTTAGATTAAAAATTTTAAAGTCACTACTGGAGTCACAGGCAAGGCTATAGTAAAATAATTTTCTCCCCCTTACCAACTCTTTATACGTGATGTTACATATCTCTTTTATTTTTTATTTTGACAAATATTTTCTGAGTGCCACCTTTGTGTTAGTTTATGTTCTAAGTGCTGAGGATACAGTATCTAACAAGATAGACACAGTACCTGCTCTTGAAGTGTTCACATTTTAATCAGGGAAAATACATAATAAACAAACAAACTACTTTTAAAAATTAGTACCACAATCAGAGTGGAATGCTACAAAGACAGTCTCACAGGAAGTTATAATGGAAAATGATGGGTCTCTATGGCAGATAGAACGGTAAGAGAAAACTATTTCTTACGATCTTTATCCTTCTTTATATTGGTGCACAACTGAGCCCGCAATGTTTCAGAGGTAGCCTTCATTTTATAAAAATCTCTTATTTCTTCTTCCAATTGTCTTCTCTCTTCTTCAAGCTTCATTATCTCCTCTTGTTGGGCCATTTTAAGCTGCTCAAACTTGTCCTGTAGCTGTGAAAAAAATGTACAATTATGACTCAAAGCAGATTGTGGCAAAACATCCAAACTTGTTTTGTCTGTTACTTGTCTTTTTCCAGTTATTAAACATACCATAATCCACCAAAGTGGAACATGATTTTAATAACAATCTCAAAACTCAATCTCTAGCAAGTGACTAAAGTAAACACTCAGATATGTAATTTTTCTTTTTTCTTTTAATTTTTTTTAATTTTAAAGATGTGGGGTACAATTCAGGGTTAGGTATCCAAATGTTCACTATGCAGATACATTTGATGATGAGGTGTGCCTCCACTCTGGCATTTTCCCACTACTGCAAATCCCTCTGCCCCCTCCCCTGGCAGTTTCCCACTATTGCCAATCCCTTTCTTATAGTATTATTATAATTGTTCAAGGTCTGCTTATGAGTGAGAACATGTGATACTCAACTCTTTGTTCCTGTGATAGATCATTCAGTATTACAGACTCTAAGTCCATCCAAGTTGCTGCAAGGTTCATGATTTTGTCCTTGTTTATGGCAATGTAATATTCCATTGTGTATATATACCACATTGTTTTATCCAATCCTCTTTCGATGGGCAGTACAGTTGGTTCCATGTTTTTGTTATTGTGAACAATGCTGCAATACACATGCATGTGAAGGTATCTTTTTCAGAGAGTGATTTGAGTTCCTCTGGGTATATTCCCAGTAGGGGGATTGTGAGGTCATATGGAAGGCTTATTTTTAGATCTTTTAGGAATCACCATAGTGGTTTCCACAAAGGCTGTACTAGCTTACACTCCATCAACAGTGTTCCCTTTTTGAGCCATCCTCTCCAGCATCTATTGTTTTTGATGATGGCCATCCTGACTGGAGTAAGGTGGTATTTCAATATGGCTTAAATTTGCATTTCTCTGATGACTAGTAAAGCTGAGCATTTTCTCATGTATCTCTTGGCTGCTCATATGACTTCTTTTGAGACGTGTCTAATCATATCTTTTGTTCACTTTGTAATGGGGCTGTTTGTTTGTTTTTTATTTTCAGCACATTTTGAGTTCCTTGTAGATCCTGGATGTTAGGCCTTTGTCAGATATACAGTTGGTGAATATTTTTTCCTATTCCTATTCCTATTCTGTGGGCTGCCTCCCTGCTCTCTTGATGGTTTATTTTGCTTTGCAGAAACAAAAGTCAGTTTGATGAGGTCCCACTTGTCTATCTTATTTCTTATGGTATGGGCACTTAGAGTTTTGATCAGGAATTGATTGCCAGTTCCAATTTCCGTAAGGGTGTCTCCTGCATTTTCTAAGGATCTTATAGCTTGAAGATTTACATTTAGGTCTTTGATCCATTTAGAGTTCATTTTTGTGTATGGTGATAGGGGGCTTGATTTAATTTTTCCTGGCTTAAATTGCAAATATGTTCTCATTGAACCAAATGTTTAAAAAAATCCACAGCGGTGAACAACATACAATTTTTAAAACATTTTAATGAGATATATTTTCTCATTCTACATTTTCTTTACAAAATCTTTTTCTAATAAAGTTTGATAAATCCATGCTCACTAAAAATACATACAATAAGATATAGCATGGACTGTGAAACAGTACTCAAGAACTTAATTGGTAAAGATCTTATGAAGGAAAGCTTGATAAATTTCTTATTATATAAAATTAGCTTAAGTGTAGGGAAAAAACACAAAAATTTTAAGAACTTTAGTTACTTTTGGTTTTCTCAGAAGTGTTATTTAACCTGTGAGGCTTAAAATTAATTCAATTAGCCATGTGAAGGAAACAATGTCATCTTGGATTTTATTAAAAGGCAAACCTAAGTCTTTGACATGTCTTTGTTCAACAACATAAAGTCTGCCTGTTTACTGGATGCTCCTTGTGTTTCTCAAGTTTGATAATAATTTAACGCATGTTTGGCAAGCATTTAAGTGTATTGTCAAAAGTTCAATACAGTAATGAGCAGTGGTTCTTTGGGTTATTCATAATTAGTTATCAGTACTTCTAAGGATATCTACTCTGATTTGTTACCCTGATTCCTGTTCTGTCAACAAAGCTTTTGCTATTGACTCTTGCTCAATGATTCTTTGTTAAATTTATTTTGTATCATATGTCGCAATGATTCTTTGCAATAGATTCATTTTTAGGAGTTAGAAAGTAATGCTAAGGACTTTTTTATTATTTTTGTACAAGTTCATGACTTTAATTTGTTAGAGAGATCTCTGTATCTCATATTCTCTTTCCATGCCAGGGCTTCTTGAACATTTGACCCAGTTATCCTGAAGCAAGACACCAAGAGGCAAGTCTTAGAAACAAGTCAAGAGATATCAATATCTCTTGCCCTGTATTACAAGGCTCCTATCCTACTTTTCTTTGAGTGGTTCTAGTTTAGCTCTATTTTTATTATACTCTATCTTGAATAAATTTTGAAGTAGAAAGTATATATATATTTTTATAATAAAGAGTAGTTTTACATGTATTATTTAAAAGTTGTAGTCTTTCAAAATTTAATACTTGAATTTTCTTTTTATGAATGATGATATGCAAGAAATCTGAGTAGTACACATACTGTGCTCTATTAACTCACCTAGATGAATATTAATAAAGATGTAGAAAATACCAAAAAATAAATGTTTACAATACTTCTTAGACATATTTAGTTATCCACATGGGATATAGGTATGAGGGTGGACCCCCAAAAAACTGGAATGATCTTTTAGAGGGTGGATCCCTTGTAGTACAGGCTTCCCCTGCTAGTTAAGTGTTCTAGGAACCAATCCGCATCAGTGTTCCGGCCAGCATTGTTCTGAGCGTTTGTGTTCTGCTTCAGTGAATTTTTTGGGGAAAGGGGAAATTCTTTCAACACGTTTGTCTATTTCATGATGGGTGATTAACACCAACAACCTGCCCTCTATCTTGAATGAACCCCATGCCCCACCCTCCCCATTCGCTCAACTCATCCCCTTCTCCTCCCACCACCAGCAGCATTTTTTTCTCTCGCCCGCCCACCGCCCGATGAAAAAAGTCCTCAAAAGGCAACAATATGCCGATGTGGAAGAGGTAAAACAAAAAAGGGCAGAAGCTCAGCCTGTAATCCCGCGCCTTGGGAGGCTGAGGTGAGTAGGATTGCCAGAGCCCACGGGTTCGCGACCCGCCTGGGCAACTTGGCGAGACCTCATCTCT
>NW_007257279.1:413795-420456 GCF_000164805.1 Carlito syrichta | reverse complement strand
GAGCGGCCACTGCACTTCAGTCTGGGCGACAGAGTGAGACTCCAACTCAAAAAAAAAAAAGGGCAGAAGCACTAAAAGGTATCCAAAGTGATGAGTTCAAAACCTGTTTTGATCAGTGGAAAAAGCATCTCAATAAGTATATTATATTTGAAGGGGACTGAACTTTAATGTAAGAATAAATACACAATTTTTCATAAATAAAATCTAGGTTGGGGGGGTCCCCTCATACTATTCTCTAAGTATATATCTGTATCTATGTCTGTGTACAAACATATATTATATATCTAGACTCATACATGAGAGAATAATGGTGTATATTTGTTTCAGAAAAATATCAACAAGTATATTTTAAATGTCACAACATTATAAGATTTTGTAATATTATATGCTTTCAAAAGTAGCTTTTTAAATAGCAACTTTTAGTATTTTTCAATGACAATTATCTTTAAAATATCATCAGTAAACTGAAGAAAATGAAAAATGCTCTAGTTTATGCAAGATGTTCCTAGTTTATACCTGTCCCCTTTGTACAATCATTAAATGATGACTTTCACTGAAAAAAAATTGTCCTGAATCGAACAATAAATTTTATTGTTAGACTTAGCACTTAAGTTGAAAACATCTAGTTTCATAAAGTCTGGTTGTTAATTCGATGCTCTTCATTAGGATAACCATAGTTTTAGATATTAACAATATTGACAATCTTGGCAGTATAAAGTCACAAAATGTCATGCAAAATTACTGTCTGAAACACAATTGAGATTTTGTATGTTATGTTTAAATTTTTCGTTGTGTGTTAAAAATACACATTTTGGGCACAGACACACACACAAAAGAACAGTTGAACCCAAGAAAAAGCAGCGTTAAATCCCATGGAACATCTTTTGAGTAACAGTAGTCTGTTTTAATCTTTTAATCATCTGGGTCCACATGAATTTTCAATTCTTGTTCTAAATATAAGTACACATTTATACAAGGAATACTTGTACGGTATTTTATATATTAAAAATGTCTATAAATTACTTTATATTTCACTTCTCATTGGTAAATCTAAGAATCACAATTTATGATATAATTAACTCATAGTTTCACTGCCTTCCTTAGATATAAATTATTGCTTAAAAAAAGCATATCCCTGCTTCTCACAACTTCTTTCTTCAAATCTACATTAAAAATAACAAAAATAGGAACTGTCTGATAAAAATAGAGAAGAAACATAACAATCAATTGCAATATGTTATCTGTGATTGGATTCATATTAAAAAACAAAAATAAAGGAAAGAAAGAAAAAGTTTTTTATTTTCAAGTGGTATGATTGTGTAGGAAACTCTGTGAAATTTACAAAAATTACTAGACATAATAAGTGAGTTTTCAGAGCACAAAATTAATTTACAAAAATAAATTTGATTTCTGCACACTAATAACAAACAACTGGAAATTGAAACTGAAAAACAATACCCTTTAAAATAGCATCAAAAAGTGAACTCCTTAGGAATAAATTAACAAATAATAAGACCTATAAACTTAGAACCACAAGATATTGCTGAAAGATATAGATATACATTTACATGAATTAAAAGACCGGATATTTTTGTAACACCAATTCTCCACAAATTGATCTATAGATTTAACACAATTCTAATAAAAATTGAGTATCATGTAGGATAGACAAACTGGTTTCTGCTGCTATCACACCATAACAATCAATAGAAAAGACTGCTGCAATTGAAATGCATGCAGATTTCTCCCTACCCACAAGCAGTCAGTTCTGCAGTATACACCAGCTCGCTATTCTCCAATTCAGATCTGACACTACTATAAGATGGCACCAGATTCCACTGACTGGGGACTCAGTGCCACAAGATTTTCACCACTTCAGACAGCAGTTGCAAGTTCAGGCACCTGAAACATCTGGTCAACTGGCTTCAAGTTGAAGTTCTTGTGGCCCCCTCTTTGGACATGATTAATTTGCTAGAGTAGCTCACAAAACTAAAGGAAATATATTTACTGATTTATTACAAAGGATAGTTTAAAGAGTACAAGAAAACATCCAGATGACACAAATAGGGCAAAGTATAGAGAATGCAGCACAGAGCTTCTATATCCTCCCTTGGCTGCCATCTTCCAAGAACCTCCATGCATTCAGCTATCTGTATGCTCTCTCTGTATACTCCATCCTCTTAAGCCTTTAAGGATAAGCATGACTGAATCACAGACAACTGTGTAGAAATGTGATTGGACAAAAAGAGTGTAAAATAATACTAATAGACTGAGTGAGAAAACCCAGTAAATCTGTCTGTTTAGATTCTTCTTGGTTTTTATGCGCAGCATTTATTCCTTCAGGGTATAGAGCAGAACCACTTCAGAAATGAGAATCTTACGAGCTAAAAACAAGCAAGGTAGTTCAGAAAATCTCACTGTGGCCAGGCTCAAGACAGAAAAATAGGAGAAGATTAGAGTATATTTTTAGTTTCTATGGCCTTCCTTCAGGAGAAGTATCAAGGACAATGGGAGTACCAAGTCAGGAACTGTGAGCTAAAATTTACAATATCACAGATAATTTTGTTTAACACTTTTATTCTAAAACAAAATTCAAAGAGCTAGTAACCAAAATATCTTTGAAAAAGTAGAGCAATATAATAATCTCTGGAGAAATATAAAATAAAACCTGATAAAAAAACAACACTATCATGGAACCCTAATATACTTCTGGTTAGAATGTTAAAATAATGCAAACATTTTTGGAAAATGGCTCGACAGTTTCTTAATATTTTGAACATCCACCTGCCATATTACACAGGTGTTCCACTCTTATGTATTAGCCAAAGAGGTAAAAGTTTATTGCCACACAAAGACTTGTATATTGTATACAGAATATTCAAAGAAGCAGTACTTGTTACAGTCAAAACCTGAAAGAATTCAACTATTTATAAGAGAATGGATACAGTAAATTGTGGTATATACATACAATGGAATACTATACAGCAATAAAAATGAACTAATGATATTTGCAACAATTTGGATAAATGCAAAAAAATTACCAACTCAGAGACACAGACAAAAAGTACATATTTTAAGATTCCATTTATATAAACTAATCTATGGTTTAAAAATATATTAACGGTTGCCTGTGGTTGGGGGAAAGACAGAGGTGGGATATGGAAGAGTTGCATGACGAATACAAAGAAGCATTAAAAACATTTGGGACTGAGTGTTTAATTTCTTGATTTCGGTAATGGCTTCACAAGCGTATTAATATGTCAAAATTTATTAACTGTATATTTTCAAAATGTTTTCTGATGTCAATTAATTCTCAATAATGCTAATTTTTTAATGGTTAGATTATTTACTAATGAACTAGTGTCATCACAATGGCCAACAAGAGGTTTCTAATGCTAGTATTCTCCACAAAACCAACCAAAACAATGAATAAACAACTAAAAGTTGACAAAAACTACTAAAGGAGAACACCAGAGCACAGTAAGAATAACAAAACCCTTCCAGAGCACACACACTCAGAATGATGACATAGAAAACAGAAGGAAGTGAAACATTTTGCCTCTTCCACTTCACAGCCAGTCAGGACCAGTTTGGTACCAGGAAGGACTATCCTCCTCAAGACAAAAGGTCAGCAGAAGATTCCCAGCAGCCTTCATCACCACCACAGATAACTGAAGACATTATCACTGGGATTATTGTGTGCTTTCACAGTCTCTGAGCCCAGCTGAAAGAGCTCCCCAGACTCCACATAGTTGTAATCCCTCCAGAGAAAGAGCCAGGCTTGTCCCTGTATCACACCATCTTAGAACCAAAGATATTGATAATATGCACCCTGCTCTTAGTGGTTGCATCTCTCAACCTCTGGGAACTTGTTGCCACTGAACCTTTCCCAACCAGTAATGTGTTATCTCTAAGCTGAGTTGCTGCTTTCCACTGCCTACTGGGGCCAAGCTTCTGCAGAGCTGCTTCATTCCAACAAGATCTCATTCAGTGTTGTGGCTTCTCTTCCTCCTTGCAAAAAAAAGTCTTGACTGAGCCATGCATCTGTGTTTACTGGAACCCAGCTGATGCAACACTGCACTGTTCAGAAAAACAGCATCAGCTGAACCATGCAGCCAAGACTTTTAAGGCTCAGTTGATACAGCACCCTGTCTCCCTAAGAAATCCAAATAATTATTTTTAAGAAAGCTCAGTGAGATAAAGGAGAATACAGACACAAGTTCAAGGAAACAGGAAAGCATTCATAAACAAAATGAAAAATACAACAAAGAAATATGAATCATAAAAAAGAACCAAAGAGAAATTCTGGTGCTGAAGAATTAAATAGGTGAAATAAAAATGCAACAAAGAACTTCAACAGGAGATTTGATCAAGCAGAAGAAAGAATCTATGAACTTGAAGACAGAACATTTTAAGTTACTCAGAGGACAAACAGAATAAAAAAGGAAAAAGAGCCAATAAGACACAATTAAGCAAATGAATGTCATGTTATGGCAATTTGAGAAGGGAAAGAGACATAGAAAGGAGTAATAGCTTATTTAAGGAAAGAGTGGCTGAAAACTGCCCAAATATTAGGAAATATATAGACATCCAAATCCATTAAGCTTCAATATTTCTAAGAGGTTAAAAACAAATAGGTCCTCAACAATGCACAATATAATCAGATTTTCAAAAGTCAAAGATTAAAATAAATGTTAAAAGCAGAAAGAGAAAAGTGGCATGCCCATAAAACCATTAAACTATTAGCAAATTTATCACAAGAAAGTTTGCAGGCAGGAAAAGAGTGGGATAATATATACAAAGCAATGAAAGAGGGAAAAAAAGAACTGTCTGCCACTAATATTATACCTGACAAAGTTATCCTTTAGAAAAGAAGGAGAAATAAAGTCTTTCCCAGGCAAACAAAAGCTGAGGGAATTATGAACACTAGACTTACCTAATAAAGAAAAGCTTTCTTCAAGCAAAAATGAGAGGATTCCAATTAATCACATGAAAACATAAGAAAATATAAAATTTTCCAGTAACGAATATACAATTTCAGAATCCTCTAATACTGTATTGGTGGTATATAAATCACTTCTAATGCTAGAGTAAAAATTATAAGACAAAAGTATTGAGGATAACTGTAATATAAAAATGTGACTCCATTCTAGTTGGGTCTGATCTTTTGGGGCTTAGTACAGAAACTCAGCCCAAAACAATGACCTTCCACAATTTTTATATAGCAGTATCTGCAAAGAAAATAAAACCTGTAATTGATACACAAAAGAGAAAAGAATTAAACCATACCAATACAAAAATACCAACACTCAAAGGAAAAGAGGAAGAAAGAAACCACAAAACAAAAAATTAAAAAATTAATTTAAATTAAACTTTTTTAAAAATTAGAAAAAAGCACAAAAATTTAAAAAGGAACCATAAAACAGAAAACAACTAACAAATAGTAATAGTATGTCCTTAACTATAAAAAAATTACTTTAAAAGTAAATGAATTAAGCCTTCCAGTCAAAAGACACTAGTGACTGAATGAATAAAAAAGAATCACCAGCCAGGCTCGATGGCTCAGCCTGTAATCCCGCGCCTTTCAGAGGCTGAGTTGAGTGGATTGCCTGAGCCCACGGGTTCGAGACCCACCTGGACAACTTGGTGAGCCCTCATCTCTACAATAAATAAAAAAGTCAGCCGGGTGTGGTAGTTCATGCCTGTAATTCCAGCTTCTTGGAAGGCTGAGGCGGAAGGATCGCCGGAGCCCAGCAGGTAGAGGCTGCGGTGGCCGGGAGCAGTCTCACTCCAATCTGGGCGACAGAGTGAGACTCCAACTCAAAAAAAAAAAAAACCAATCACCAGCAATATGCTGCCTACAAGAGACTCACTTGTATCTTAAGGCCTCACATAAACTAAAAGTGAAAAGATAGAAAAAGATATTCCATGCAAATAGTAAACAAAAGAGGGCAGGGTAGCTATACTCATATAAGACAATTGCATTTTCAGTCAAATACTGTCATAAGAGACAAAGAAGATCAATAAATAATGATAAAGAGATCAATTCATCAAGAGGATGTAACAATTGTCAAATATATCAACCCAACTTTGGAGCAGCTAATATAGGAAACAAATATTAACAGAACTGAAAGAAGAAACATACAGCAATATAAAACAGTAGAAAACTTCCATATGCCACTTTTAACACAGGATAGATCATCTAAACAGAAAGTCTATAAGAAAATAGTGGATGTGTATAACTACAGACCAAATAGGTCTTACAGGCATATGCGGAATGGTTCACCCAACAGGAGCAGAATACATTTTCATGAAGGGAACAGGACCATTCTCCAGAATAGATTATATGTTGGGCCATAAAATAAGTTTTAACAAATTCTAAAATTTCAAATCATGTCTTTTTTATTGCAATAGTATATATAATATTAGAAATCAGAAAACAAAAAATTTTGGCCAGGCTCGGTAGCTCAGCCTGTAATCCCGCACCTCTGGGAGGCTGAGGTGAGTGGATTGCCTGAGCCCACGGGTTTGAGACCCACCTGGGCAGGCAAGACCTCATCTCTACAATAAAATCAAAAATTTAGCCGGACGTGGTAGCGTGTGCCTGTAATTCCGGCTAATCGGAAGGCTGAGGTGGAAGGATCACCGGAGCCCAGCAGGT
>NW_007257279.1:356446-413775 GCF_000164805.1 Carlito syrichta | reverse complement strand
CCAGCAGGTCGAGGCTGCAGTGGCCAGGAGCGGTCACTGCACTCCAGTCTGGGCGACAGAGTGAGACTCTAATTCAAAAAAAAAAAAAATTTTTTTTTGAAAAATCTACAAATGTGAAAATTAAATAATATAATTCTGAACAACCAATGGGTCCAAGAAGAAATAAAAAAAAAAAACATAAAATATGTCTTGATGCAAATAAAGATTTTAAAAAACAACATGCCAAAAGTTATGGGAGACAGCAAAAGGAGTTCTAAACAGAAAGCTTATTGTGATAAATGCCTATTTTGAAAATATCAATTTTTATCTCAATATATCACAATGTACACATATATCAAATCATCAAATTGTACACCTTAAAATGTATGTAATGATATTTGTCAATTATACCTCAGTGAAGATTTTTAGGTTTTTAAATTGAATGAATCAACTCCATATACTGAAAAATTTGATGCATATGTACAACGTTAAAATTTATGTCTCATTTTAATATATTTTTTTAATTTATTGTAAAGATGAGGTCTCGCCAAGTTGCCTGGGCTGGTCTTGAGCCCGCGGGCTCAGGCAATCCACTCATCTCGGCCTCCCAAAGTGCTGGCATTACAGGCTGAACCACCAAGCCTGGCCTGAAAAATTCTTAAATGAAACAAGTGATTTACCAGCCCACATTGTATTTTTTGGTGAAATATTAGAAATATTTCCAATAAGTCAACAAAGTTGTATGTCTGGTATCTATTCTCCTGGGAGTAACAACCTTTGCAATAGAATGAGAAAAATAAACAAGAAATACAAATATTGATTTCTTAAAGTGTGACTAATTTGCAAATAATATGATTATTTAAATAAATGACACCAAATACTTAAAAATCATTAAAAACACTTTTAAAATGTCCTACTCTTCTCAATTTCTATATATAAAAGGAATCTGTAAAATAGCAAGAATAAGTTTTCAGATGCCTAAAATAAACTCAACAAAAATATGAACAAGACCTATATGTATTCTAAATGATGTTTCTATATATTCTGAATAAATAGAGATGAATACATTGTCCCTGAGATAAGTTAAAATATTGGTAAAGATGTTATTTTTTTAAAGATGTTATTATTTTAAAAGCCTATCAAGTCTTCTAAAATTCTAACAGGAATTCTTAGAAAGCTTAATAACATATTAAATTCGTCTAAAAAATACAATATGCAAGAATAGCCAAAGATAACTGGCAATGTTAGAAGATGCAAGAAGAGACTTGCCTTAAGAGATAGCAAAACAAACACTATTAAAGCTATGAAGATTTAAATTCAGTGGCATAGAAAGAAAAATACCCATAAAAACCAAAAAAGGGAGAACATCAATAAACCCATTATGGAAACTTAATGCTATAATACTATCAGGTAGCATTTCAAATCTTCTAGATAGAATGAAGCACACAAATGGTATTTGTATGATTGGCTAAGAAAAATAAATCCTGAATTTATAAAATGACTAAAATATTAGAAGAAAGCATAGAAACTACATGTATAACCTTCAGACAAGAAAAGCCTTTTTAGGTGATAAAAATGCAAACATTATGAAGGACAAGACCAGCACATTTGACTGCATCAAGGTATAAAACTTGCGTTCACCAATAAAGATAAAACATAGCAGACAGTTTAGGAGAGATGTTGCAACTATTTAGAAATCAAGAGTACTCTCTATCATGTGTAGAATTATAAATTAATAACGAACAAGACTACTATGAACATAGAAACAATTATTTGAAAAAATACAAATAATAAATTAGAATATTAAAAAGTGATAAGACTCCCTAGGGATGAGGGACATATAAAACTTAATTTTCAAGTATTAAAAAATTTTAAGGACTTACATTTACATTCTGGCTAATTCATCTGGTAGGTGTGCTTAGAAAGTTTACATCTGTGAACCTCCAGTTTTCTTGTAAATTAATTAGATTAATTGCTTATGTACCATGTCAAAAATAAGTTATTTATTTTCTAAGCAACCCAGGTGGGCTTGTTTCCTTGTCACCTTATTGTTTGAAAGTGCCCTTAAAATCATGGCTATTTTCCTTCTGCCCAGAAAGGTACTTGCTCCTTCCTGCAGGCATTATTAAATCCTAATAAGAGGCTCTATCTACTATTTACCACTTTGGAAAGCGAATTTTAGGCTGTGGCCAGTTCTTCCTAAAAAAAAGAAAAAGAAAGAAAGAAAAGAAAAAAAGTATGATTGAAGAAATGGAAAAAAAACTGATCTCCATAAAGAAAAATAAATCAAGCAGATGAATACGAGTAAGGATTATAACTAAGGGGAGTGAGGTGGGGGAAGAAATAGAAAGTTTAAAGGGTTGCTTTGATTTCTGGTCTAGTTTGGGTTTAAGTCTTCATGTGATCCAGACAATCCTGTTCTTCAGTGCCATGAGCTACCCCTGTATGCTTCCAAACTTTTTCGTTTTACCTAAGTTAACAGAAGTTCTATTACTTATAAATCAATTGTCCCTGAGTGAGACATCTTGTCTATAGCACCTAATCAATATCTTGTTTTTATGGAAAAGGAAGTTAATGTTCCAATGTAATGAATAAAATAAAATGTTCTTAAACTTAAGCCACCTGCACTTGAGAGAAAGATACTACGGTTTCTAATATATGCCTTCATCAAAAACTTACTTGGGGCAAATAATCAAAATTATGTTAATAGGCTCATTTTAAATTTACTCGGAAATGGCATGGAATAAAATAAGCAAAAATTCACATAATTTACCAGCTAAAATTCTCTAATTAGTCACAGCAATGCATTAATCAACATTTCCTTATTTACACAAGTGAAGACAATTTTCTAATGCAGTAACAATGTTAGAAAGTATGACTCTTTATACAACTAAATAGCTTAAATTTGTTACACATTAGACTTTTGCATAAAAATTTAACTACAAATAAAATAATGGTAAATACATTTTAGAAAATTATTTTATGGGGTATTTAAATGGAAAATTACTCAAGTGCTGTAGAAAGAATATAGTCTGTATAGTACAGACTATAATTTTATAAAGGCAGTATTCAAATCCTTCATGGTAAATAGCTACTTTTTAAAACCAATAGTAAATATATTCCAAAAATATCAACTAAACTCTTGAAACTAAAACCCTCAAATTATAGGACACTTCAAAATAAATACAAATGCTATCAGACTGGCAATACTTACCTCTTTTTCAGCTTCTTTAAATGTTATTTCTTTCTCCTTTACTCGCTGCATAAATCTCCATTTCAATTCTTCTTCTTCCTTTTGGCATTGATCATAAAACTCTTGTCTTTTGGTTTCATAGATTTCTTGAAAACTAGACAGAAATATTTTATTACTATCATATCAAAATGCTAATATAAGCATGTATATAATATATATGTAAGGTCCCATATAAGGATATTGACCAACCTTATCTCATGTATAACAACAAAAAAATGGAAACTTCTATATCATGATTACAAAAACTTAGGCACAATATTTAACATCAGAGTATATATAAAGAATACTAGAATTTTTAAACACTTATATGAATGATTTCTTATTGCCAACACTTTATATCATACTTCTTCACATCTTTTGACACTATTTGGGGAAGTTCCTAATGTATGAGATTATTTTCAAAATAGCTAAAATAAAGTAAGTCACCTTCCAGAATGTAATTCATTTCAGACAGTTAAGTTTTGATTGTCTTCAAAAAACCATAAATGCTATAACTGAATTATATATACTACACTGCCACACTTTTGGAGCACAAGTCCTATTCCTCGTCAATATAGAAAAATACACCTGCTCTCAAAATTTATTCACTTGACTGACTTCCAGGACATTGCACTACTGCTTTTAAGCTGTTTCCTCCATTAAACTCTTCTCAATATCCTTTGCCAATCTTTGCTAATGTTTTCCAGTCTCTTTCCTTATCTTTTATTTCACATAAATACAAAAAATAAAACAAAATAATACTTTTCTTGGATGCACATTTTAGCATATACACATATTGGATACATATATTTCTGCATAGAAATGAAATATTGTATTAAGTTGTCCCTACTCATTATTTTCATCTTAGTTTAAAGATGACTTAAACACCTAAAATTCGGAATGGTTCAGAATTAGAGAAATATAATTATTCTCATGCCCAATTATTGACCTTGTGTTTGCAGTGGATTTCTAAATTATCCATTTGGCTGTGATAGCAATATGGATACTCACCTAACTGGATGGTTGTCTGGGCCCACATCCGTAAAGCCCATTTTTTGCAGTTTGGAGCGCCGATAGCATTCATAGTGCTGAATGTGGGTTTGTTCCTTCAAGTTTTCCATATTGGTACAAAGAAGCATATCCCGGAGCTTAACAAAGTCACAGTGATTTTCATTTTCCACTAGTAAAAAAAATGAATAAATTCACAACACCCATTATCAATCCCTGACAATCACTTAAATGTTTGTAATTGAATGCATGGATAAAAACACACTTAAAATAACACATAAGTGATCCATTTGATTAATAGCTATAACTCTTTTAACCATGTAATGCAATTGTGTTATATTTGTATATATCAATTATAAGCAGAATTTATTTAGAAGTCAGCAAATTTACTTTAAATTTATTAACTAGAGAATAAACAGGAAATTGTAAAATAAGATTTTGTGTGCATATATGCCATAGGTTTTAATTAACAACTGTGTTAGAATGTTACAAGCTACCCTCAGGGTATTTTAGATGTTAAGCATTTTCACCACAAACATAAGTGAGGAAATGTATATGTTAATTTATCAATTTAGCCATTACACAATGTATACATATTTCAAAAAATCATGTACATGAAAAATATATACAATTTAATCAGTTAAATTAATTAAAAACAATTCACAAGACTCTTATGTTTATCATTCAGAAGA
Organism: Carlito syrichta; assembly: GCF_000164805.1. NCBI lineage: Eukaryota > Metazoa > Chordata > Mammalia > Primates > Tarsiidae > Carlito > Carlito syrichta. The sequence goes on along the minus strand of NW_007257279.1, from coordinate 408,864 downwards.
CTGATCACATACCTAACCCTGAAATGTACCCCACTTCTTTATAATAAAGAAAGAAAGAAGACTGATCAAAACATACTGTTTATTGCATATAATATTGTGACCAAATTTTATAAGTTTATAGGTAGTATAAACATATATATAACATAAAATGCAATATAATACAATGACTTTTAGAACATGTTAAGTTTTCAGTATGTTTAATACATTTAAAAGTTTCCAATGGGTCAATTTTAAAAACATAATTTGGAAACCAATACAAGCAGAAATTTTCCATTCTCCAATGATAGTACCACAAGTATATGAACAAGATCATAAATTATTGCCTATTCCAGTATTCCAGTTCATCATGATGCTAAATAATAATACAATTGTCGAAGATACAAGTTGGCCAAAGGTAAATTATACTTCTTTGCTTTAAAATAGTTTTTCTTTTTTCTAGTGACCAATTAAACAAAATTTTTTAATTAGGTGGTAATTTGTTTATGTAACATGTTTAAAAACTAGTATTTATGCTTCAATTTTGTTAAAAGTGCTCCCCAGAATTCTGAATGTCATGGTTTATGCATAGAGAGATAATGTGCATGTGATACATTGGGGTAAACAAGGAAATTCTTCCCAGTCACTGCAGAGTTTGGTCAAAAGTAGCATTCAGCAAATTCCTATGAGAATGAATTGTGGTCAAAGTAATCGTTAGTTTAAATCATACAGAACCTGTATTCCTCACTAGTAACTGTTAATTTACAGACTAGCAAGAGTTACCAATACAGTGCTGGCTCAGGTTAAGATGTCATTTTTGAAATGATGGGGATATACATGGTGTATTTGACTTAATTATTCCAACTCTGCCCTCTATTGTCACGTTTACCTTGCAAAACTCCCCAAGGGTAGTGACGGCCTCTGACTATCCTTTTTCCAACTTTCACCTCTTCCATACTCCCTACCACAGCAAAGGGTAACAGCTCCTAGAAAATAAGAATGATATGAATTGAATTCTGTAGTACTAATACGGCTTACCCTGTTACTCTTATTTCTGCTATAAAAATAACAGACATGACAATATTATGGTAAATATAATTAGATAGGGATTTACCCTGCATCACATTTTGAGACTTGACAGTAAATATGTGCTCATTGATTTCAGTAAGCATTAGCCTCAGGCTGTGCACACAGTTGAAAACTTTCTACTGAGTAGAACCTAAAGCAAGACATTGTGCTGTGGAAAATACAAAGTAATGAGATTTTTAGTAAGACTTTTTTTTCTCACACTGCCTTTACCTCAAAACATCTTTATCCTGACAATGTTGAGGAAACAATATGTAAATCACTTTTAATTTTATTATAAAACTCCAGTCTGGGTGACAGAGTGAGACTCCAACTCAAAAAAAAAAAGTTGAAATACAAAAGTATTAAAAACAACTACAATAATCAGTTAATGAATACATATTGCATTAAACAGTAAACTATATATGCCTCAATGCATTCTAAATACAATTTAGAGCAGTAAGAGTTCACTCTGGGTGGTGACAGTCAAGCGGAAGTGTAAGAAGGGAAGTGCAACCCAAAGGATATCTGGGAGGCGGGAAGGTTGATGAGCAAATTAAGGACAACCATAGGTAAGGAGGAGGTTCTTAATAAGATGTAGAGGCAGAAATAGTCAAGGTAGATTTACAGTCTGTCATAAGTTGTATGAGTTAATCTGTATGAATTAGAAATTTTAATATAAGGGCAATGTTAAAGGCCAAAATTATTAAGCATTATGTTTTTAAAAAAAATTTTTTTGAGTCAGAGTCTCACTCTGTCACCTAAGCTGGAAGGCAGTGGCAAGCTCATGGCTACCACAGCATCGACCTGCTGGGTGCCAGCGATCCTTCAGCCTCAGTCTTCCAAGTAGCCAGAACTACAGGCTACCATGCCCAGCTAATTTTTGATTTATTGTAAGGACGAGGTCTCACCAAGTTGCCTGGGCTGGTCTCAAACCCGCGGGCTCAGGCAATCCACTCGTCTCGGCCTCCCAAAGTGCTGGGATTACAGGCTGAGCTACCAAGCCTGGCCATGTTAAAAATTTAATATTAACATTATTGATTCTATTAGTTGATCTTGAAGAAAAATTATTCTCTATGATTTGTTCATATAATTGAGCTTCCAGAGGTATAAGTAAATACAAGACAAATTATTTAAGACAAGACCTAAAGAAAATTTGGCACAAAAGAACTTTTTAAATTTTATATTACTTAGCATTTTAACTCAGAAATCTTTTTAGTTTTTAGGGATTTAAAATGAATAAGGTATAAAAATTATAAAGAATAAATGGAAGACATTGAATTAACAGTTATCGGTGACCTATTATATCCTAGACCCTGTTTGTCAGATCCTTCACAGAGATTTTGGCACTCAGAACTCAAAAGAAGCCTTAATAGAGCTATCTTATTGATTTGATATCATAGATAGGTTAACAGTCTCAGTGAAGATGCGTGAATTGTGCAGAATTTTTGTTTCTCATGTAGAGGAGATAGGATTGAAATCTAAGTCTATATATTTTCATAGTTTAATATCTTTCAAAGTTTAATCTAACATATTAGATATTTGCTAACATAAAGAAATTCACACAATTGAAGAATTTAGTCATTTTTAGTATTGCCCTGATTCCAAGCTAAACATAGCACAGAATTTCCCATCTTATTCCCATCTACCTGTTTTTAGTACAAGTCCTTGGCAAGTGCATTTGAGAGGTGGTCAACTCCTGTTACCACTCAAGACCCACTTGTGAAATAGGAGCAGAAAATTGGATGCAGAAAACAGAGAAGATCCTTGCCTAGTTCATAATGTAGTGGCTCACTGATGAAGCCAGCCAAAAAATCTCAGGCTGCTGCCCCTCCTCAATGAGCGTTCAGTTACTAGAGCAGTGCTGAAGCCTGAAGGTGGGGAGCACTTGCCATTGTCCCCACCTACAATTCCAAAGCCCTGCCTCAGAGCTTTTGCCTGGGGAGAGAAATAGACCATAAAACAGAGAAAATTCACCCAAAAATGTATATGGAATCTCAAGGTACCTGAGTCACTTTATAAAGGAGGGCCAAATTTAGAGGTCTTAAGCTTCTAGAATTCAAAGCATATTACAAAGATACAGTAATCAAAATAGTATGTAAATGGCACAAATATAAGACGTACACACCATTGAAATCAAATACAGAGCCCAGAATAAATCCTCCCATATTTGGTCAAATCATTTTCAACAAAACTGCCAAGACAACTCAGTGGAAAAGGATAATCTCTTCCACAAAATGTACTGGGAAAATTAAATATCCACATGCAAAAAATAATAATAAAGTTGGCCAATTATCTTGCACCACATAAAAAAGTACCTCAAAATTTATTATAGACCTGAGTGTAAGGCCCCAAACTATAAAACTACCAGAAGAAAATATAGGTAATTGAATTTGACCATAATTTTTTGGATAAGACGCCACATGCACAGGCAACTAAGGTCAAAATACACAAATAAAACCATATTATATTTTAAACTTCTTTGCATCAGTGGAAATAACCAATAAAGTGAAAAGATCATTAGTGGAGTAGAAGAAATATTTGCAAATGGCATATTAGATAGAGTTAAAATCCTTAAAAAATTGTAAAACTCCCAAAATTCAACAAAAATAACCAAGTTTTTTAATGGGCAAAACATTTGAATAGGCATTTTGCCAAAGATCATATACAAATAGAAAACATGCATATAAAAAAGTGCTCATATCACTAGCCATCAGAGAAGTGTAAATTACAACCACAATAAAGATATCACCTTATATACATTAGGATGGTTACTATCATGCAACAGAAAACAGTTAAGCATTGGTGAAGCTGTGAAGATATTGAAACTCTCATGCATTTTACTGGCATAATAAAATGGTATAACTACTATGAAAAACAGAATGGAACATTTCAAAAGTTGAAAATAAAATTACTACATGATCTAACAATCATCTTTCTAGATATATAGCTGAAAGAATTGAAAGTAGGGTCTTAGATATTTGTAAATCCATGTAAATTGCAACATTATTGAAAATAGCAAAGAGAATAAAGCAACCCAAGTGTCCATCAACTAATTAACAGGTAAACAAAATGTGGCACACATGCAGTGGAATTTTATTTCACCTTAAGAAGCAAAAAAAAATCCTATCATATGTGGCAACATGGATGAACCTTGAGGACATTATGCTAAGTGAAATAAACCAGATACAAAATGAAAAATACTGTACAATCCCACTTATTTGAATTATCTCAAGTTAAAGTCAAAGAAACGTAAAGTGTAATCATGGCTGCCAGCTTCCAGGGAATGATAAAAATGAAGATTTGTTTGTAGTGGATACACAAGATGAAAAAGTTCTGGGTATCTGTTGCAAAACTATAGGAATATGCTCAACACTTTTAGAAAACCTTGAAGCAATCAAGATTAAAAAGTGGCCAGGCTCGGTGGCTTAGCCTGTAATTCCAGCGCTTTGGGAGGCCGAGGTAAGTGGATTGCCTGAGTCCGCGGGTTCGAGACACGCCTGGGCAAGTTGGTGAGACCTCATCTCTACATTAAATCAAAAAATGAATTAAATGAATGTATCAAAATATAGTATGCATCCTAAAAATATTTACATCTATCATGTATCAATTTTTAAAAAAAACAAGGGCAGCCGGGCTCGGTGGCTCAACCTGTAATCCCACGCCTTTGGGAGGCTGAGGTGAGTGAATTGCCTGAGCCGGCGGGTTTGAGACCCGCCTGGGCAGCGAGACCCCATCTCTACGGTAAATCAAAAGATCAGCCGCGCGTGGTGGCGCATGCCTGTAATTCCGGCTACTCGGAAGGCTGAGGTGGAAGGATCCCCGGAGCCCAGCGGGTCAAGGCTGAGGTGGCTGGGAGCGGCCACTACTCTCCAGTCTGGGTGACAGAGTGAGACTCCAACTCAAAAAAAAAACAAAAAACAAGGGCAAATTAGACCAGCCAGGGTGACTCATGCCTGTAATCCCAGCACTTTGGGAGGTGGAGGCAAGAGGACTGCCTGAGCCCAGGAGAGCAAGACCAGCCTGGGTAACATGGCAAGACCTCATCTCTACAATAAATTTTTTAAAAAAATTAGCAGGGTGTGGTAGCACATGCTTGTAGTTCAAGCTACTTGGAAGGCTGAGGTGGAAGGATTGCCTGAGCCCAGCAGATGGAGGTTCCAGCTGACGGTGATTGTGCCACTGCACTCCAGCCTGGGCAACAGAGTGAGACTCTGACCACCACCCCCACCACCACGCCAAAAAAAAGAAAAAAAAAAGAGGGAGAGAAAAGAGAGAGAGAAAAAGAAGAGGACAAATTAAATCCAAAATAAACTTTAAAAATAAATATATAAAGTTATAGCACAAATCAATACATTTTAAGACAGAAAATCAATAAAGAAAATCAATAGACCAAAAGACAGTTCCTTGAAAATATTAAAAAATTGATAAGGCTCTAGTCAGTTTAAGAAAAATAGAAGACACAAATCACTAATATGAGAAATGAAAGAAAAGTCATACCTACTGATTCCATGACCATTAAAAGAATAACAATGGAATACTATGTACAACTCTATACCCACACATTTTGTAATCTAAATGAAATAAGCCAATTCCTTGACAGATAAAATATACCAAAACTTGGACAATGAAAAGTATAAATGTAAATATGCTGATATCTGTTAAATTAATTAATCAATAATTAGTAACTTTTTAAAACAAAAAACAATGGGTGAAGATAGGTTCACCTGTGGATTTTGCTAAAAATTTAAGGAAGAAATAATAAGAATTATCAAAAATATTTTCTAGTAAATAGAAGTAGAGAGAATAATTTTTCATTCTATGTGGCCAACATTACCCTAATACCAAAACTGGACAAAGACATTACAAGAAAGGAAAAGTACAAATTGATAAACATAGGTACAAAAATTCTAAAAAAAAAAAAAATCAGTACATCAATTCCAACAATATATAACAAGAATTATAATCCACAACCTAGTGGGGCTTCTTTCACTTGGACTGGTTTCACATTTGAAAATCAACTAATATAATCTATCAATTGACAGGATAAAGTAAGACAACGTATTACCATACTAATAGATACATTTGACAAAATCCAATATCATTCACAACCAAAATTCAGCAAACTAAGAATAGAGAAGCACTTCTTTAACTTGATAAAAAAAAAATATGGGAGAAAAAAACAATAGCTAATGTTAGACATTATGCTAAGTTAAATCAACTACCTGTAAAAATATTAGTTCCACTTATATAGGGTGGTAGGTGTTAGGGAAGAGAGTGATAAGAGATATATAGTTTTATAGGTCCAAAGTTTTCATTTTGTACGATGAAAAGGGTTCTGTAAGTGTATGTTGATTATGATAACACAACAATGTAATTCAGAATTGTTTGCAACAATTTAAATTGTTGTAAATGGCTAATACCATTGAAAGGTACATGCAAAAATAGTTAAGATGATAAATACTTTAATGTTAGGAATATTTTATCAGAATGCTTTTTAAAACTCTAAGAAGAAACATGAGTAAGCCAGTATTATCTTGGATTTAGCAAAGGATTCTTAGATATGATGCAAAAGCACAAGCCACAAAAGAAGCAAGTACATAAATTGAATTTCCTCAAAACTAAAAACTTATTCACTTCAAAAGACACCAAGCAGAAAGTAAAGTGAAAAGATGCCCAAAATGAGATGAAATTGTGTATATTATTTATCCTGTAAGAAACTAATATTTAGAATATATAAATAACTTACAACACATAATAAAAAGAAAAAAACTCAATCTAAAAATGGGCCGAGGATCTGAACAGACATTTCTCTCAGGAAGATATACAAATAGGCCATAAGTAAATGAAAAAAGATTCCATATCAGATCATCAGGGAAATGCAAACCAAAACCACAATGGGATCTAATTCACACCCATTAGCATGGCTAGATAAAAATTTCAGATAATTACAATAAAGGCAAGGACATGGAGAAATCAGAACTGCTGGGAGAAACATAAATGGGTGCAACCACTTTGGAAAATAATCTACAGCTCTTCAGATGATTAAACATAGTTAACATATTCCCCAACAATTCTACGTTCAAGTATATATTCAAAAGAAATAAAAACATGTGTTCACATGAAGACTTACACACAAACATTTATAGCAGCATTCTTCATAATGGCCAAAAACTGGAAACAACCCAAATATCCATAATCTGATCAATGAATAAACAAATGTGGTAGATCCATATAACAGTGTTTGGGCAAAAAAGAAATGATGCATTTATACACTTTACAACATACGTTAATCTCAAAAAACATTATGGTAAGTGAAAGAAACCAAACATAGAAGACCATATAGTACATTATACATTATTTCATTCATATGAAATGTCCAGAACAGAGAAACTTACTAAGATATAAAGTAGATTAGTGGTTCCCCAGGGCTGGGGAGAGAGGGCAGAGGGTGAGATGAGAGATAGATTAGGAGAAGAGATAAAGAATATGAGATTTCTGTTTGAGATGATAACAGTGTTTTTAAACTGACTGTTGCAATGGTTGTATATCATATATATTGAATTTACACTTAAAATGAGTAAATTGTATGGTATATAAGTTAAACCTAATTAAATCTTTTTTAAAAAAAGAATTAGCCAGGCTCGGTGGTTCAGCCTGTAATCCAGTGCCTTTGGGAGGCTGAAGTGAGTGAATTGCCTGAGCCCGCGGGTTCGAGACCCGCCTGGGCAGCGAGACGTCATCTCTACAATAAATCAAAAAATCAGCCGGGCGTGGTAGCACATGCCTGTAATTTCGGCTACTCGGAAGGCTGAGGCGGAAGGATCGCCGGACAGAGTGAGACTCCAACTCAAAAAAAAAAAAGGAAAAAAGGAATTGATTCTCAGCAAATATTTTTCAAAATCAAGAAATTAAAATATGTTTTACACTAGATTTTGAAAAAAAATTCATTTATAGTCTGTCAGATACTGTTACTCAAACTTACATTAATTGAAGAGTTCACTTGAGCAGTAGTTCCATCATCTGTTGGAAACTGATATATTTGTACACCATTACTAATCAGTTCATTCATGATCTTACTCTTAAACTTCTGCAAGTCATTTTTAGAAATTGTATCTGCTTTGGCGATCAGTGGAATAATGTTCACCTATTAAGAAAGAAAACAAACACAGTCTCACGATGGAAGATTTGTTATTCATTCTACAACTTTTATAGTCAAAAACTTCACAATCTCTGACAAAAAATTTGTATAACAATAATCACTGGCTGTCATGCTTTTCTTAAAAATTGTTTTCCAAAATTATTAATACTTTTGACAATTCATTTTTAATCAAAATTCAGGTTTAGAAGTATCAGCCTTGTTTCTCTATTAAAAATCTCTTACACCTCTATGTATATGGAGTTAGCCAAATGTAAGTAGTAGGATGAAGTAGACTAATTTATTATCAATTTTATTTCTTGCTAAACTGAGTGATAAAAGAACAAAGTTGTGGAAGAAATGAATTTTGTCTTTCTATTTTCTACATCTCCTTCTCCATAAATCAATATCAATAAACGTTCCATTTTCACATACCTTTGATCTACCTAGATATCTTAAAAAGAATATAGACTTTTTTGGTTACCATCTTTTAAAGGCTCTGTGTGTGTGTGTGTGTGTGTGTGTGTGTGTGTGTGTGTGTGTGTGTTAAGAGCACCTTACAAACAAATATGTCCATTTTTAATTTGTAAAAAGAAATTATTTCCACATTTGAAGTTGATATTTGCATATTTGAGGTTGAATTTTTATCCATACATTTTTTTCGAGTGCTACAATATGATCACTCCTATCTCCATGCATTTGCAGTTAAATAACTAAACTTTTTAGAAAATATCAATATGCAAAATTATAAAATGCTTTATTACTGCTAAAATCTATTAAATCATGGATACACAATGTCAATATCTGAAATAGAGTAGGAACGCATAAATATAAATTTTAAGTAGATAGCTTTTGGTTTAGATTCTTCAAAGTACATTTTTCTAAAACAAAAAAAACCTATGGGCAAACTCAGGGCTTTGATATTATACCACAGGTGTTAAAATTGTGTATAATTTTAATATCTAAAAATAAAATCTCCTCCAGGAATTAGTAGACAGCTACTAAGGTATTTAGATTCAAGCTTAAAGTACAGGTTTGGGGTTGTATTGATGAGAAGGCAAAGAAAGTCATCCTCCAGTGAGTAGGCTTCCCCAGCTCTCTCTGCAGTCTTTCTGGGTCCTGACCAAACCCACCAATCTCCCCACCCCCCACGTGCCTTGACCTCTTCATGACCCAGGCAGCTGCAGGTTTGTCCCAGCAGGCTTGAAACAATACTAGGACTATGAACATCCCCAGGCACCAATAAGGCTATTTAAGTTGTTACCAAATATGAAAGAAATTCATTTTCCAAACTGATACAGGCAGTTGCAGTTTTTTTCCAGCAGGCTGGAAACAATTCTAGGACTGTGAACATCCCCAGGTACCAATAAAGGTATTTAGGTTGCTACCAAATACTGAAAGAAACTCATTTTCCAAACTGATACATCTTTCATTATATTTATCTGGAAAGTAAGCCAAGGCTGAAATTTATCAAATACTAAACTGTGTCTCCTCAAAATGTATCCATTGAAATTCTAACTCCCACCATCTCTGAATGTTATTTTAATTGAGATGCAGCATTTAAAGAGATGGTTAATTTAAACTGAGGTTGTTAGAGTGAGGCCAAATCCAATGTCGCTGGTGTCTTTATAAAAAGATATAACTTTGACACACAAAGAGACACCAAGGGAAATACCACATGCATGTGAGGGAACAGAGAAAAGGAAGCCATCTTCCATACAAGGATAGTGATTTCAGAAGATACCAAATTTTCTGACACCTTTATCTTAGACTTCTAGCTCCCAAGACTGTGAGAAAGCAAATTATATTGCTTAAGCCACCCATATTGTGGTATTTTTCAATGGCATCCAAGTAAATTAATGCAAATGCTTAATTCACAGAAAAATAATTATGACATACTCATATATACATTTTACAAAATAACAGATAGATTTTACAAAATAATAGATATCATACACCACATAATGACGTTTCCAGAAATAATGGACCACGTATACAATGATGGTTTGTAAGATTATAATACTGTTCTTTTTCTATGTTTAGATACACAGATACCATTATATTACAATTATCTACAGTATTCGGTACAGTTACATGCTGTACAGGTTTGTAACCTTGAAGCAATAGGCCATACCAAGAACCCTATGTAGTAGTCTATATCACCTAGGTTTATGTAAGTACACTCTATGATGCTTATAAAATGATAAAATCACCTTAAGATATATTTCTCAGAATGTCTCCCTGTCCTTAAGCTGCATTTTTCTGTACATGTATGTAAAAGTCGTCAAGATATGTTATCTCAAAATTAATATTAAATCTTGAAAGGTTAATAAATTTACCAAACACACCTTACTATCAATATTCTTCATCGTTACTAAATCAAGGGACTTCAGAGAATGTCCAGTAGGTGAAATGAAGTAAAGGCACACATGGATACGTGAATCATGGTACTCAAAGAAGGAACGTTTAATCTTCAGTTCTTCTTGGAGATAGGCCTCAAATTGAGCATCTACATAGTCAACAATTGGTTGGTAGCTAAAAAAAAAAAAGAATATTTAGCATAACAATTTGCTAAATATGATGTCTGTTTTTTATCACTTGAGAAACAGTTAATACATGTTCTAAAAAGTTGCTGTAGTAGGAAAAGATGTTTATAACATGTCAGTACAAATATAATAATTCCAGACCAACAATAAGGTTTATGGTTTACTCTATGGTCATGTAAAATATAAGCATAAAGGAAAGCTGGGTAAATAGTATACAAAAACAATCTGTAAAGCTAAAATTACTACAACATTACAAGTTTTAAATAAGAGAATGGGACCATAACAAAAGAATCTAGGAACAAACTGAAAGCTAACTAAAGCAGTTCCCAATGGCCAAGGTAGGAAAAAATTTTGTAACAAAATAATTTCTCCAATATTATAGTATAACTCATAAAATAAAATATCCATCGGTCCAACTGATATAAATAAATAAATAAATAGGAGAGAAACAACACTGAGTTAGGCAAAAATTTCAATTAATAAATGTAGAATAAATAAGAAAAATACAAATTCAACATTAAAACATCAGAGTAATCATCGTTGCAAACAAAATCCACAATGTATGCTTTAAAATGTAGTTAAGGATAAATAGGCTATTTGTATACTTTCAAAGTATCATTCTTCAAGATGTCTATTCATAACAAAGCAAAATTATAACTTTACAGTGTGGAAAAACCCTAGTAGATATTATCTTAATCTTAATCAAGGTTAGCATCTCTAATCCCAAATCCTGGATCCATTGGAGATTTTCCTCCACTCATGCCTCAGAGAGTGAACCCACACCCTAGGTCCCAGGTGCCATGGTCATTTCATAAGCCCCAAAACACAAGACCCTGGCTTCACAGCTTCTCTGGGTACCTTTGACATAAAACTTTCTGTGGCTCACACCCAACACTAAGAGGGGTCCCATAGACAAGTATGGAAATGTTTTCCCCTGTGTGGAAAACATAAACAGGGGAACCCCAAAATGCCTTTCTACCAAGGATCTCCATTGGTGGAAAGCCTGTGTTGTGCCTGCAGCTTCTGAGGAAGATTCGGTCTTTACCAACATCAACTGCAGCTGATGGAGCTGCACAAAGACTACACCACTGTGCCCAGCCAGAACTCCTGGGCTCATCTGTAGGTGAGAGCTTTTCCCACAGAAGCTAATTTGCAAAATTGGAAGAGGTGACTGTTCCACCAAAAGGACAGATACTAATGTAAAGAAACAGGAAACAGGAAGGAAAAAAAAACGAGGAAACATGATACCACAACAGGAACACAACAATTACCAGGTAATTCTGATACCAAAGAAATGGAGATTCATAAAATGCATGAAAAAAATCAAAATAATGGTTTGAAGGAAGCCCAGTGAGACACAAGAAAATACAAGTAAGCAATTCAATTGAATTAGGACAACAATTTATGAACAAGGAAAGGAGATCAGGATATTTAAGAAAATCTGCAATTGTATATTTATTTCAGCACTAATTACAATAGCAAATATATAGAATCAATCTAAGTGTTCATTAATGAATAAATAAAGAAATAAAATGTGGTATATATACATGATGTAATATTATTCAGCTATAAAAAAAGGAATGAAATCATGTTTTTTGCAGTAACATAGATGGAACTAGAGTTCATTATCTTCGATGAAACAAGCCAGCCACAGAAAGTCTTATATCGCATGTTCTCACTCATAAACAGATACTAAAAATGTGTGCATATGGACATAGAGAGTGGAATTATAAACAATGGAGACACAGAAGTGTGAGAAAATTAAAAGGGAGTTGAAGATGAGAAATTATTTAAAGAGTACAGTATATGTTATTCAAGTAATGAATATCCTCAAAGTATACCAAAATTACTCACATACACCATAAAATTATATAAATAGAAAAAGTTTAATAAAATATAACACAGAAATAGGCTAAAACTAATAGATACTACATTAACAAAACAGTGCTATAATTGGTTAAATCAAAACCTTGTAAGAAAATCAATTATATTCAAAAGTGTCCATTTTATAAAGAATATTAGTTAACAAGGGAAGAATTAAAATCTGAAAGAAAAAGTATCAAATTGTATCTCATACAATTTAATGCATGGAGAAAGAAAAGCTATTCCTTGGAATAAGAAATTAGTTTAAAATTTAAATAGGAAAACACTAACCTGGCTTCTTTGTTTATTTGATCACCATACCCTACTGTTTTCACAACAGTCAATTTCAATTGAATGTTACTTTCCTGAAGTTCATACGTCTGAATTTTAAGTCCAACATTTGAATAGAAATGTGAGGATTTTTTATCTTTCAAATTAGTATTAAACAGTGTGTCAATCAATGTTGATTTTCCAATTCCAGTTTCCCCTATAATAGACATACATTCATCATCATAAGGGCATTTTTTTAAAAACCCAACAGTGGCTTTTAAAATCTAAAAAAGTTGAAAGCACAGAAGTAGAGGGTAGAATAGTGGTGACCAGAGGCTAGGGGAGTGGAGAGAAAGAAAATGGGAAGTTGCTAGTCAAAGGGTACAAAGTTTTAAATAGAAGGAAGAAGCTTTACACAGCAAGATGATTCTAGTCAATAATGTATTGTCTATTGCAAAATAACTAAGTAAGTTTCAAATGTCTCACCATAAAAAATGACAGGTAAACTAGGCAATGGACGTTAATAAGCCTAATTGAATTATACCACATTGTACACATATATCAAAGTATCACATTGTATCCCATAAATGTATATAATTATGATTTGTCAATTTAAAATTATATTAATTTAAAAAATAAATATCTGGTCTAAAATACTTTAAAGATTGGGATGGCCTTAAAATATACATGCTAGCCCAGATTCCCCTTGTAATTAACATAATGTAGAAAGTATACACTAAGCTAGGTCAAATTTTGAAAAGCACGGAAATGTTTACATTTTTTTTTTTAGTTGGAGTCTCACTCTGTCGCCCAGACTGGAGTGCAGTGGCCGCTGCCAGCCACCGCAGCCTCGACCTGCTGGGCTCCGGCGACCCTTCCATCCTTCCGCCTCAGGCTTCCAAGTAGCTGGAACTACAGGCATGTGCTACCACGCCCGGCTAATTTTTGATGTATTGTAGAGATGAGGTCTAGCCAAGTTGCCCAGGCAGGTCTCGAACCCGCGGGCTCAGGCAATCCACTCACCTCAGCCTCCCAAAAGCGCGGGATTACAGGCTGAGCCACCGAGCCCGGCATATTTTTTTAAATGATTACATAACATGGCCAATAAGAAGATGGAAATTATAATAAACATGAAGACATAGTCTTGAATAAATAGCACCCAGGGTTACACTGCTTAAGATAAGTTGAAATGAGTTCTGGGAAAAAATGAATTAATGATTCAAATAAAGTGCTTGGCACTTACCCACACAGAGAATATTAAAAGTGAATCCTTGTTGTATAGATCTGTTCACCAACTGACAGGGCAAACATTCAAAACCAAAATGTCCACGTGTGGTTAAACAACGAATATTATCTTCTTTTTGCTTAAATAAAAGGAAAATTAAACATTCTTAGTTACAATAGAAAATAAAATCATTTGAAAGGACAGTGATTACATGTCAGAAAATTAGAATTATAATTTGATTGTCATATCTCAGAGAAGACTCAAATATATTAAATACATTTGTGAAAACAGAAGTCTGTGGCTAGACACAGATTTTCCTATCATTTTTATAAGTAAAGTGACTTTATCCCTCAGAACTCAATGAAGCTATGTGTCTAAATTTTAAAAGAAATAGGGAATTAAGGAAATACCAGAAGAAACTCCAATGTCTCACTCTAACAACTTAATATATGTTAGCATAGATGCTTCTCAATATATGATGGGCTTATGTCCCAATAAACCCATCAAAAATGGGCATTTTGTAAATCAAAAATTGCATTTAATAAACTTAACATTAAAGCTTAGCTTAGCCTATCTTAAATGTGCTCAGAACATGTACCTGGGCATATAGTTTGGCCAAATCAACTACCACAAACCTTATTTCACAATGACATTGAATATCACATGCAATTTATTGAAAAGTGTACTGAAAGTAAAAACACACCATCATCAGGTTAAAAAATTTCAAGTTGAACCATTGTAAGTTGGGAACCCCCATCAAACCAAAATCAATTTGAAATTTTTAAAAATCAGACAGATCAGGTGACTGCCCCTTTCACCAAGAAGATCTGAAAAAGAGTGAAGCTGGCTCTTCAGAGGACTAGTCTGGAAGCCCGAGGTGACTTACATGGGGAAAACACCTGGGACCAATGATCGCAGACAAGTTTTAAACATCAACTTCTGAGTTCCCGGCACAAGACAAGGAGAGGACCCTTTACGAAGGTAGTGGTGAGTGAATGAGAGCGATTTTACACACCTCCCATGGAAGGCTGCAGCGCTAGCTATGAGAGAAACAACCCCAGTACTCCCCCACACCCCTTCCCACTCTGGCCAAATGCAAGAAGCATCCTGTAGTCTGGGCGAGGGCAATGATTGGGTGCAGGTGAAGCTCCTGGTGAGACCTGGCACCAGCTGCTGCCACACCCCCATGGAGCAAACCCATGGGACACACTGCAAACATGGTCTGTGTTTCATGGGCATGCCC
The DNA here is from genome assembly GCF_000164805.1 of Carlito syrichta. NCBI lineage: Eukaryota > Metazoa > Chordata > Mammalia > Primates > Tarsiidae > Carlito > Carlito syrichta. The sequence continues at coordinate 393,538 of NW_007257279.1, read as the reverse complement.
CTCTCCTTCTCTTTCCAAGTCCCAGCTGAGGTGGTTCACCCACTTTGGAGGCACCCTTCTCATTGCACCAGCAACTGGCTGGAATCCAAATCAGAGCTGCACTTGCAACTTACCAGCAGGAGGCCACCATCATTTCCTTTACTCCTCCCACAGAGCAGGGCAGGAACAAAGAGGTGGAACACCTCTGTAACTTTGGTGAGGCAGGACCCCAGCACCCATGCAAGGGGCTGCCCCACTCCTGCAGAATCACGTTTGGGTCACCAAGCAGGACTCCCCCAGCCACCTACCAGAGTGGCTGCCACAGCCCTGCCCACCTCCAGGCTGTGAGGGGCAATGCCGTGTCTACCCAAGCCATGCAGGGTTCTGCCTTCTGCTCCTGTGTAAATGTAGCCACCTTGCCCGGTCAGAAGAGGGCTGCTCTATGCCCAGCTGGTCACCTGTGCTAGAGTTGAGCCACACCAACACCACTGAAGTGGCACCACCCACACACAAGTTGGGAAGAGAAGTATCATAACTCTGGCTAACCAGGTCTCCTGATGCTTGCCCAGCATGTGGAGAAAACACCTGAACTGGTGGAAAAGGGGTTTCCATGCCCCAGCCTGAATTTACAGGTGAAACAGTGTCATCCAGTGTTACCTCAGGTCACTATCCTTTCTGCCAACTTTGTCCCTCCTCCAAGCAGGCAAAAGGAAGGGGAACAACTCTAGAGCTCCTGAACAACACCACACCCTCCATCCCTGATACCATGAATCAAGTAAGGGAGTGAGGAGACAGGTTGTGTCTGCACACCCACAGGTCCCCAAACCAAACAGCCCACAGCTCTCTACCAGGTGGGGAGCCCTGGCACCACGCAGCTGCTCCACCTTGCCTGAATACCACAGCTGTAGGGCAGTACTCTCTCCTGAGGTCATAGCTGCAAGAGGTCACTGTTTTCACAATCACCCCACCCCCCAATACACACACACAGGAAGCTTCTGTTGCCACTGCTCCTGCAGCCTGGGAAAGAAGGAGAGAAGAGGGAGGCAGTTTACTAAAATACGCCAATAGGCCATACTCAGCACTACCACAAACACATTTATAAGGAAAAAAATTAAAAAGTAAAAAAGAAGAAAACAATACAAGTGTCACCTCAATAATAACAACTTGAATACACTTAAAAAAAAAAAATAAGCCGGGCTCGGTGGCTCAGCCTGTAATCCCAACGCTTTGGGAGGTCAAGTTGAGTGGATTGCCTGAGCCCATGGGTTTGTGACCCGCCTGGGCAACTTGGCGAGACCTCATCTCTACAATAAATCAAAAATTAGCCGGGCGTGGTAGCGCACGCCTGTAGTTCCAGCTACTTGGAAGGCTGAGGCGGAAGGATCGCTGGAACCCAGCAAGTCGAGGCTGCGGTGGCCAGGAGTGGCCACTGCACTCCAGTCTGGGTGATAGAGTGAGACTCCAACTCAAAAAAAACTAAAAATAAAAAAGTAAAATGACAAGTAAAGTAAAAAGAGCCTGCCCCAAAGATGAAAAGGAACCAGCACACAAACACTGACAATCCCAAAAAGTCAAAATAATTTGATACTCACAAAGGATCCTGCCAGCTCCCAAGCAATGAAACTAATCAGAATGATCTGTCCCTGATGACAGATATAGAATTCAAAATATAGTTGGCAGAGACTCAACGAGATCCAAGAAAAAGGGGACACCCAAATCGAAAAGACCATGAAAACAGTACATGAAGTAAAAGCTGGTCTGACCATTCTAAGAAAGAACCAAACTAAACACCCCGAATTGAAGAATTTGCTCCTGGTATTTTTAAACACAATAGCAAGCCTTAATGATAGAATTGAACAGGCAGAGGAAAGAATTTCAGAGCTTGATGATTAATCCACTGAATTAACCCAGTTAGACAATAATAAAGAGAAAATAAGAAAAAATGAGCAAGGTCTCTGAGAGGTCTGGAATTATGTAGAGACCAAATCTACAGCTGATCAGCATTGCTGAGAAATAAGAAAATGAGAAGAACCTGGAACAAGCCTTTCAAGATATTACCCAAGAAAATGTCCCCTATTTTGCTAGAGAGGTGGCCAAGCAGACACAAGATATTCAGAGAACTCCTGTGAAGTACTATACAAGATGACCACCCCCAAGGCACATAATCATCAGACTTGTCAAAATCAGCATGAAAGAAAAACATTTGAAAGGTAGTTAAAGAGAAAGAACAGATCATTTACCAAGGAATATGGATCAGAATTTCAGCAGCCCTCTCAGAAGAAACCCTCAAGTCAGAAAGGATTGGGGGCCCATTTTTAATATTCATAAAAAAACAAAAAGCAATACCAGCCAAGAATTTCTTACCCCACCAAAGTAAGCTTCATAAATGAAGGAGAATCAAGATGCTTTCCAGATAAGGAATCCCTAAGGGACTATGCCACCTCCAGATCAGCCCTACAAGGAACACTTAGGGGAACTCTAGACAGAAACAAATGAACAGTACCACCCACTACAAAGCACGTGTAAGCACCTAGATTACAGACCATACAAATCAATGACAGAGCTTAGAACAATAAGCACTTTCCTAACAACAATATGACAGAAACAAACCCTCACATATCAATACCTAACTTAAATGAGTGACAAATCAGATAAAGAAATGTGATCCATCCTTCTCTCCCTTCAAGAAACCTATCTAACCGCAAATAACACCCATAGTCTTAAGATAAAGGGATGGAGAAAGATCTTTCATGCAAATAGAAAACAAAAAAGGGAGTCTCTATTCCTATACCAGATAAAACAGATTTTAAACCAGTAAAAGTTATAAAGGGCACTATATTATCATAAAGGGCTCAATTTGTCAGCAAGAAATATTCATCTTGAATATAAACACATCCAATATGAGCACCCAGATTTATAAAACAATTGATAATTAACCTAAGAGAGAACACAGACAGCAATACAATAATAGTGGGAGCTTCAACACCCCACTAACAACTTTAGAAAGATAATCAAGGCAGAAGACTAGCAAAGAAATCCAGGACTTAAACTGAACATTTGTCCAATTAGAACTAATAGAAATCTATAGAACATTCCTGTTGGGAGTCAACCATGGAGGCCTGCCTGCTGACAAAGTCCAAGGGGCTGAAGACCCCAGGTCGCAAAGCGAACCTGGGCAGCTGAGACCCTGGCTTCTTCTACTTTTGTTATTAGTGCAGCCGAAAAGTTCTGTACAGTCTGAGGATGGAAAGCAAAATTCCACTCACACCTCCACTACCCCTTGCAAAAAGGCAAGAGGGGAATTCATGAAGAAATTACCTTCCCTTCATTTGAATTCCTCCCTAGGTTTCCACATCCCCGGCCTCATGGTATTAGATCACACAATCACTTGATTAAACATTATAGTTGGGAAAATTGCAAAAAATCAGAAAGTGCTCAATTTAATGTTTGTCAGGGAGCTCACTGGCCTTGCCAGGAAATTATCAATAGAGATTTTAAATATCATGTGCGGGTAGATAATTACTTGTAAGATTTTATTTCTTCTGATTGGCGACTAATTGGAGAAATTTGAGAAGCTACAGTCTATATTTTTAGGAAAAGTGCCACTGCAAAAATTACATTTACTTAATTTCTTAATTTCTGTATGTGGTGTATTATGCTTACAAAATTAACAATCACATAAATATTAGAGCACCCTTGCCTTTACTTCCCTTTGTTAAGGAGGTTTGTAATTCTGGTTAGAGATTGTAACTGAGATGACTTGAGCCCTGGAGACTCTTTGTTTTACAAACATTAAAGCCCAGTCTCCCTAACGGGATAATTGCCGCAGATTGTAAATACCAGGTGTAACATGGTGGAAAACTAGTCAGGCCAACTTGTGGCTAAGAAACCTTGAAAATGTTATTTTACCCCAGCTAGTTGCAAATTGCTGTGTGAAGGTCACAGGTGTGACTTGTTAATCTATGTGATAATTATAGTGCTTAGAACTAATAGTTATAGGAATAAGTAAGTTTTGTATGGACATTAAGAAATGGTAATCATTAAAAAATGTTAGGAGTTTATAAGATTTATAGTTAATGTTTAGGATGATAATCTTTTAAGATCAAGACAGGATGCACAAAGATACATTGCCTGTCCAGTCCATTAAATTGAAACTGATTGCCTTGAAAACAAAAAACATGTTTTCAGCTCAAGCAAAAATCTAGGGTATAAAAGGAGTTGGAAAAGACACTAAATCGGCATTTGTCCTGCTTGCAGCAGAGTCAGTGTCCAAGTTTTTTCTCCTCTGCCAACACCATGCCTCCTTCAGGAAACTCTGACCTGCTGGAGCTGGGACTCTGGCACATTCCATCCAACAACCACAGAATATCCGTTCTTCTCTTTCACACATGGAACATACTCTAAGATAGAACACACACTCAACCATAAATCAAGCCTAAACAGATTTTATACGAAGCATCTTCTCAAATAGCAGTGGAATAAAAATAAATATCATCACCAACAGGAACTTAAAAAAAAACATGGAAATTAAACCGCATGCTCCTGAATGACTTTTGGGTTAACGCATAAATCAAGTCAGAAATAAAAAATATTTTTAGAAACAAATGAAAATAAAGTCACAACATACCAAAACCTCTGGGATACAATAAAATTGGCATTGAGAGGGAAGTTTATAGTATTACAGACACACATCAAGAAAATAGAGAAATCTCAAGTAAACAGTCTAATGTCACAGCTAATGAAACTAGAAGGACAAGAGCAACCCAATCCCAATGCTAGCAGAAGAAAATAAATCATCAAAGCAAGATCAGAACTAAAGAAAAATAGAGACAAAAATAAGGATCAACAAGTCAAAAATCTTGTTCTTTAAAAGCATAAAAAAGATTGATGGACTCCTCACCAGATTAACAAACAAACAAACAAAGACAAAGAAGATTCAAATAAACACAATCAGAAATGAAAAAGACAACATTACAACCAATCCTAAAGATATACAAAAGATCATCAGAGATTACTATAAACATCTGTATGTGTGTAGGCTAGAAAATCTAGAGGAAATAAATAAATTCCTGGAAACACACAACATCTCAAGATTGAAACAGGAAAAAATGGAAACTCTAGACAGATGAATAACAAGCCAAGAAATTAATTCAATAATAAGAAATATACTAAAAAAAAAAATCCCAAGGGGCATATGGTTTCTCAGCTGAATTCTATTAGATGTACAAGGAAGATCTGATGCCAATCCTATTGAGAGTAATCCAAGCAACTGAGAAGAAAGAAATCCTCCCTCACTCTTTATACACAGCCAATATCATCCTGAAACCACAAAATGGCAAAGACTCAGCAAAGAAATTTAAGGTCAATTTCTCTGACGAACATAGATGCAAAAATTCTCAATAAGATACCAGCAAATCACATCCAACAGCACATTACAGGAACTATTCATCATGACCAGGTGGGCTTCATTCCTGGGGTACAAGTCTGGTTCAGCATATGCAAATCAATAAATGTAATCCACCTTATAAACAGATGTAAAATCAAGAACTGCATGATTATCTCAATAGTCATAGAAAAGGCATTTGATAAAATACCACATCCCTTCTTCATAAAAATTCTCAAACACCTAGGCACTGAAGGAACTTTCCTCAAGATAATAAGACCCATTTATGGCAAACCCACAGCCAACACCAGACTTAGCAGGCAGAAACTGAAATCATTCCCCCTAAGAACTGGAACAAGACAAGAATATCTACTCTCCCCACTCCTATTGAAAGTCCTAGCCAGAGTAATCAGACAAGAGAAAGAAATTAGAGGCTTCTAAATAGGAAAAGAGGAAGATGATATGATTCTGTGCCTAGAAAACCCTACATATTACACCCAAAATACTCCTAGTACTGATAGATAATTTCAGTAAAGTCTCAGGATAGAAAGCCAATGCCAGTTGCATTTCTATACACCAACAAAAAGCAGGCTGAGAATGAAATAAAAAACACAATCCAATTCACAATAGCTATAAACAATATAATACTCTAGTATTCATCTAACCAAAGAGATGAAAGAACTTATCCAATGAGAACTACAAAACATTGCTCAAAGAAATCAAAGATGATACCAAAAAATGGAAGGATATTCTATGCTCATGTATTGGAAGAACAAATATTATAAGATTTCTGTACTACCCAAGCAATCCACAAATTCAATGTGATCCCTGACAAACTACCAGCAACATTTTTCACAGACCTAGAAAAAGACAATGCTTAAATTCATATGGAAGCAAAAAAGAGCCCAACAATCAAAACAAGTATCAGCAAAAAAACAAAGATGGTGGCATCACACTCCGAGACATCAAACTCTACTACAAGGCTACAGTAACAAAAACATCATGATACTGGTACAAAAATAGACACATAGAACCATGGACAAGAGAGAAAATCCAGAAATAAAAACATAGACATACAACTAATCATCTTTGACAAAGCCAAAAAAAAAACCACTGGATAAAGGACACTTTATTCAGCAAATGGTGCTGAGAAAACTTACTAGCCATATGTATAAAAATGAAACTGGACAAGTACTTATCACCATACACAAAAATTAATTCAAAGTAGATCAAGAACTTAAATGTAAAGCTTCAAACTATAAAAATCTTAGAGGAAACCCTAGTAGACACTCTCCTGGACATTGGCCTGGGCAATTAATTCATGTCCAAGTCCTCAAAAGCAAATGCAGAAAAAACTAAAATTGACAGATGGGAACTTATCAAGCTAAAAAGCTTCTGCACAGTAAAAGAAACCCCCAAGAGAGAAAAGAGACAGCCCATAAAATGCGATATAATATTCTTAAACTATATATCTGACTAAAGCCTAATATCTGGAAACTATAAGGCATTCAAATGAATCAACATAGAAAAAATAATAAAAACCCCATTTAAAAAATTCGGCAAAGGACATGTACACACATTTCTCAAAAAAGACATACAGGCAGCTAACAAACATGAAAAATGCTCAGAATTACTAATCATAAGAGAAATGCAAATCAAAACTACAGGATGATACTGTCTCACACTGGTCATGATGGCTATAACTAAAAAGTCAAAAAACAATAGATAGTGGTGAGACTGAGAAGAAAAGGAATGCTCATACACTTTTATTAGGATTGTAAGCTAGTTCATCCCCTATGGAAAGTAGTTTGGAGGTTCCTCAAAGAATTAATAATAGATCTACCATGAGATCCAACAATCCCACTTCTGGGTATATACCCAAAGTAGCATAAATTGTTCTACCAAAAAACACCTGCACTCATATGCTTATTGTGGCACCATTCACAATAGTAAAAGCCTGGAACCAACTCAGATGCCCATTGACTGTGGACTGGATTTTTAAAATGTGGTACATATACACCCTGGAATACTATGCATTCATAAAAAGAATAAAATTATGACATTTGCCACAATATGGATGCAGCTAGAGACCATCATTCTAAGAAAATTATCACAGAAACAAAAAAATTGGATATCACATGTTCTCACTCATAAATGGGCAGTAAACACTGGACACACATGGGCACAAGGATAGGAACAGCAAACACTGTGAACTGCTAAAGGAGGGAGGGGAGGAAGAATAAGTGATACAAAACTATCCACTGAGTGTCATGATTACCACCCCGGGGAGGTGATCAAAAGCCCAAAGCTCATCAAAAGCCCAAAGCTCATCTTCATGCAGTATACCTATATAACAAATCCTCACATGTACCCCCACAATAATAAACTAAAAAATCAAGCAAATTTTATTTCAAATATTTTACATACCCTCTGAGAACTTGTGTTATGTCAAATTATTTAAGGAATCTACTACTAAAAACACTACTGTAGAAAACTAGAAATCCATCAACATTATACATAAAGTTACCAGTTGATCATTATTAAAAGGTGGGAAAATAATTCAAAGAAGGCTTAAAATATATATTAATTTCACCCCTGTAAATCTCTCTCAAACAACTAGAAAATTCCACAAAAGTTTTTTGTAGAAGTGTTCACTGTAGCTCTCTACTTAACATCCAAATGTCTGCCTTTCTGAAATAAGAGAATATCCAAACAAATCATGGTGTATTTATTCACACACTGGGGCATTCTTAAGTCATTAAATATATTTCTAGAGAATACTTAATAAGTTTTAAATTTACATAATAATTTTTTTCTTTTTTTTTTTTGAGTTGGAGTCACTCTGTCACCCAGACTGGAGTGCAGTGGCCGCTCCCGGCCACCACAGCCTCGACCTGCTGGGCTCCAGTGATCCTTCCGCCTCAGCCTTCCAAGTAGCTGGAATTACAGGCATGCGCTACCACGCCCAGCTGATTTTTTTATTTATTGTAGAGATGAGGTCTCGCTGCCCAGGTGGGTCTCGAACCCGCGGGCTCAGGCAATCCACTCACCTCAGCCTCCCAAAGGTGCGGGATTACAGGCTGAGCCACCAAGCCTGGCTTCATAATAATATTTTTAAAGCAAGATACACAGTTGTGTATATATTCCTAATTTCTAATAATATCAGAGTAATTTTTAGCATTCTACCTCTTCTCACAATAACAATATAAACAACTGTTTGAAAGTATTGGAGAGGAAAAAAAAATCAGGCAAAAACATGAGGAAATAAGACTCTGGAAATAAGGGAAAGTATGATGAGTGAAACCACATTTATCCACATATTCTCCTGAAGGCAATTTTCAGTAAATATGTCATTTGGGGAAGTAAAGCAAACAGATTTTTGTGACAGAGTAACAATCTTAGGCTGGGGAGTCTGAGGTCAGAGACTGGGGCTGCCAAAACATCAAGATATTGAAGAAGGAGGAGCAGAGGGAGGGGGAGGGGAAGAAGGAGGAGAAGTGAAGAAATAATAATAATAGTCCTGGAAAAGGAAACTACAGTGAGATGAGACTCAATATTTTAGAATACTTTGCTGAACCTAGAACTCTGCATGTGCAGGGATGACAACGAAGAGCTGGGTGGCAATTCAGAAAACACTTATTCTGAAAGTGCTGAGCAAATATTTCTGCAGTAGTCCTCAGGAGAACTAGGGAGGCAGATTTTGGAGTTCAAATTTCTCCTAAGTTAGAAGAGTTTGATAAACATGTTGTGCTTTTTAACCCTTTAAAGATCATGTTATAAGATTAAGGACCATGTTTCAAGGCAAAGGGTTATGCTCAACTTAGAGAATATAACAAAAATAAAGCCACCTTGACAAAGTCTAGTAATCTAACAGTTATCTAACTACCTGATAAAATAGAAAGCAACATTCTTTAGAGAAATATAACAGAATCCAGGCTTTCTACAAAATGTTATGCACAATTTCAGTGTATAATCGAAATTGCTAAATATGAAGAAGCAAAAAAAAAAAGTGTCCTATGGTCAAGAAATAACACAGCCAATGGAAAGAGGCACATGTAACCTGATTACTGGAATTAGCAGACATAAAATTAAACTATTATAAATATGTTCAATAATCTACAAGAAAAAATAAAACAGATGAAATGATAAATGATCTCAGAATAGGTATAAGAACTCTAAAATGTAAAATCTCTAGAATAGATGGAAACATGTCTGAAACAAAATAATTCTTTCAACGAAGTTCTTTGACTTCCAGCATCACAAAGTCAGCATCTAGTGAATCCAACCTTTTCACATATAACAATTTAAAACTGTGAAAAAATACAAAATGATATGAAAAGATGGAGAAGGTGAAAAAGTGGAAAGATATTGAAAGGGGTACCAACACTTGGAGAAAGAGATGGCATAATGAGTTTTCCTTTTGAAAACTTTTAGGCTCAGTGCAGGTGAAAACCAGTGCTACACAGGACATCAAACATTTTAATTTAAAAAAACTTGTAGTCTCTTTTAAATGAAAAACCAATGGACAAAATTCAGGGAACTCAAAACTACTGGAAAATGAAGGTGGAATTCCTTAAAAAAGAAAAGAGTCTCAAATTCTGTAATATGTACTCTTGCAAGTTTCTGGCTGAACCCTAAAGTAGAATGTATGGAAACAACTGCAGGCAGCTCAGATAAAGGCAAAAAAATTTAACTGAGATTTGAGTTACCACGGAAAAGGGAAAGTTTTTTAGTTTGAATCCACACAAATCAATTCCCTGCTTAAAAAAATCGTCAACCTTCTGAATATTACAGAAATTTTAAGACTATAGTATAATATTCAAATATGCAGTTTATATTCCAAAATTACTGGATACTATGTATCAGGACAATCAATAATAATTAACAAGATAACATAAGTGTTAAAATTGCTAAGATATTTTAAAGCAGCTATTATAAATGTGCAGGAACCTAAAGGAATGTATGCATATACAATAAGTGAGAAGGCAAAAATTCCAGCACAGAAACAAAAACTATAAAATTAAGATAAAGGCAGATTAAAGATGGGAGCAATAGACACATATTAGAAAAAATCAAATAAGTCAAAATTTGCTACTTTGAAACCATTGGTAAAATTGATGAGCACCAAATTAGAATAATAAAAAACCCAAACACAAATTGTTCATATCAGAAATGAAAAATAGAATAGCACTTTCAGACCATAGAGATATCAGAATAACAACAGAATACTATGAACACATTTTGCCAACAAATTTGAAACAACTTTTTTCTGACAAATTTGAAAATAAATAAATTCCTTGGGAAAAAAAAACAAGTTATAAAAATGACACAATGAGAAACAGAAAATCTGGGTAATCAAATGTCTATTGAAGAAATTGTAATAAAAAGCCTTTTCATAAAGAGATCTCCAGGCTCTGCTGGTTTCACTCTTGAATTCTATCAACAAGCATTTAAAGAAATATCTACATAAAATCTCCACAAAAATAGAGGTGGAGGGAAATTTTTAAAACTCATTTTGTGAAACCAGATTTAATATCAAAGTAAATACCTAACAAAATACATTCCAGAAAAGGAAAAGTACATATTAATTTCTGTCATGTGGATAGCTACAAAAATTCTTAACAGAATATTAGTAGATACAATTTACCGTGATATAAAAACAATAATATAGAGTTTTGGTTCAAGATGGTTGAATTTTAGTCAGCTTCTTTTAGAAGTTAGTAATCATCTCTCTTACAGAGAGGGTCTGAAATAAATATTTACTCTTCAGGGGATCGTCTGGGAGAGCATGCTCAAGTTCATCAGAGAAGAGACAGGAATCATGGAGTGTAGAGGAGAGAAAGACTGGCAGCCTACAGACTCAGCCCCAGCATGGAACCAAATGAGAATCCCTAATACAGGGAAGGGGTGAGGGACTGAGAGAACTGCTGTGGGTCCATACCTCCACCACGGACCATTTGCAATCCTAGACACAGGAAAGCCCTTAAGCCCTTTCTCCAACCAGATGCAGGAAGTGCTCCTGAGTCTGGACAGAGAGGCACCACTCAAGCCCACATGAAACCCAACAGGCTTTTGCTCCATGAGAGGTTCAGCACCTACAGCTGCCACCCAATCAATGAAGGAGGCAAGACACTCTTGAGCACCCCCAGGACAGATATCACACAGGCACCCCACCCCTCCACTGCTCCCTACGAAGGGCATCTTGCCTGCTTCAGAGACAGGCCCCTCCTCATCCAACTGGCTGCCACCTGAACACTGTAGCCAAGTCTTGACTCCAGGAGGTTGCCAGCTAGCAGAGGCTGCCAGTGGGCCTTTTGCATTCCCTCCACCCTCCACCCTGCCACATGCAGGCCAGAGAGGGTACAGGGAGGCAAGGAACTTCATGGCTCCTGGCCAGGTGGGGCCTCTGCCACCCACAGGTGACAGAGGGAGCAGAGAGATGAGGTATATTCACACACCCCCAGTATGTACACCACAAACACCCACCACCATGCCTTCTGACAAGGAAGGATTCAGTCAGCCCACCCCTATCTGAATACCGCATAAGCAGTTCAGTGTTTCTCTATGGGCCCAATTCCCAGAGGTTGCTGCTGGAGCCATTCCAGCTACTGCCACTTCATCCCTTGCCCGTTTCACACATGGGCCAAAGTGAGAATGGGAAGGCAGGGCACCTTCTGGTCTCCTGGCTAGATGGGGACTCTGTCACTCATGGTTTAGGGAAAAAGCAGAGAGACAAACCTATCTGCATGCTCCCAGGAAAGATGCCTCCATGGCTTCTGACCGAGTGGAGCTCAGTCACCCCACCTGTGCCTGGATACCACAGCAGTAACTCAGTACTCCCTGAAGGTTCAATTCCCAGCCACCATTACCATCACCAAAGCCTCTGCCCCTGCCACCTGCAGGTCAGGGAGGGAGAGAAGAGAAAGGGTGCTTCTGTGTGCATACAGAATGGATGTCACAAGCCACTGCCCCCATGAGTCCCTACCAGGCAGAGCTTCTCTGTTTCTATGACAGACACTCCGCACCATGCAACCACCTAATCTCCATTTGAACACTGCATCTGTGGTTTAGTGCCCCTGTGAGGGCAAAACATACAGAGGTCTCTGTGGAGTTCTCCCCCTCCCCATAACTGACACTCTGCCTCTACCCCTGCTGCCTCTGGGTCAAGGAAAGAACAGAGAGCCAGGGCACTAAGTGAGCCAGTCAATCAGATACAACATCCACCACAGGCATACTCACAGGGGAAAATAAGAAAATCTTTAAAAAGCCTCATCCCAATGACAGCAGATTAAAAGAAAAGTCATTTCCCCCAAATAATAAGGTAGCACTGCAAGAATTCCAGCAGTACCAAAGGCCAGAGTGTTGATACCTAAAAAGATTGTACCAACTCCCCAGCAATGAATCCTAACCAGAATGAAATATCCAAAATGACAGATATAGAATTCAGAATATGGATGATAAAAAAACTAAATGAGATCTAATAAAAAGTGGAAACCCAAAACAAAGAGACCCCAATCCAAGAAGTGAAAGCTGACATGGAAATTCTTTAAAAGACTCAAACTGAACTTCTAAAATTTAACAGCGTAGTAGACAAAGATGAAAGAATTTCAGAGCTTGAACACTAATCCTTTGAATTAACTCAGAAAATAAAAATAAAGAACAGAAAAAGAATTATTTTTAAATGAACAAAGCCTTCCAGAAATATGAGATTTTGTGAAGAAGTATTTATTTTGATATTAAATTTGCTACATCTGATTGCCAGACTTAAGAGAGAAGGAAAGAATGAAAACAATATGAAAAAAAAGTATTTGAGCACATAGTCTAAGAAAACGTCCCTAATCTTGCTGGAGAGATCGACAGGCAGGTACAAAAAATTCAGAGAACTCCTGTGAGGTACTATACAAGATGATCATTCCTCAGGCACATAGTCATCAGATTAACTAAGGCCAACATGGAAAAAAAAATCTGTTAAAAACAATTAGAGACAAAGGCCAGACCACCTATGAAGGGAAGCCCATCAGATTAACAGTGAAGCTCTCAAGAGAAACAAGGCATAAAATATTTGGGGCCCATTTTTAGCATTTTAAAGAAAAGAAATGCCAACCAAAAATATCCCACCAAACTAACCTTCATAAACAGAGAAGAAATAAGGTCTTCCTCCAGACAAGTAAGCACAAAGGGAATTCATCACTACCAGGCTGGCCCTACGGTTGATGCTTCAAGGAGTTCTAAACATGGAAACCAAAGAACAATACTACCTAATACAAAAGCACACACAATCACATCACACATAGAACAGATAAATCAACCATAAATCTGAAAATACAAAGTAAGTATGTAACAACACTATGACAGAAAAAGTACATATCAACAGTAACCTTGAATGTCCAAAGACCTAAATGCTCACTTAAAAGACAAAAGAGTGACAAATTGGATTAAAAACAAAACTCTTTCTCTTGTCTTCAGGAGACCCATCTCATTTCTAATGACACCCATAGGTTCAAAGCAAAGGGATGGAGAAAGACCTACCATGCAAATGAAAAACAAAACAAAACAAAAGCAGAGGTCACTATTCTTGTATTAGATAAAACAGACTTTAAACCAATAGTAGTAAAAAAGGACAGTGAAGAGCATTATGTAATTTAAAAAGGCTCAATTCAACAAGAAGTATTTACTATTCTAAATATATATGCATTCAACAGTAGAGCACCCAGATTTATAAAACAAATACTATTGAACCTAAAAGATAACTTAGACAGCCACACTCTAGTAGTGAGGGCCTTCAACACCATACCAACAGCTTTAAACAGATTGTCAAGGCAGAACACTAACAAAAAATTCTGAACTTAAATATGACATTTGACCAATTGGACCTAAAAGACATCTACAGAATACTTCACTCAACAATCACAGAAGATACACTCTTCTCAACGGCACATGGGATATTATAAGACCGACCACTTGCTCGGCAATAAAGCAAGTCTTAATAAATTCAAAAAAATCAAACCAAGCATCATCTCTGATCACAACAGAATAAAAATTGAAATCAATACCAAGGGAATCAAAACCACACAAACACATGGACACTAAAAAACTTGCATCTGAATAATTTTAGGATAAGCACCAAAATCAAGAAAGAAGTTTAAACTGTTTAAAAACAAATAAAAATAAACACTCAACATACCAAAACCTCAGTGATGCCACAAAATCAGTGTGAAGAGGAATGTGTACAACACTAAATGCCCACATCAAGAAAATAGAAAGATCTTATATATACTACCTAACATCTCACCTAAAAAACCAGGAAAACAAGAACAAACTAAGCCAATAATAGCAAGCTAAAACCAGTTCAGAACTAAATGAAATTGAGACCCAAAAGGCTATACAAAGAATCAACAAAATGAAAAGCTGTTTTTTAAAAGAATAAAAAGATTGATATGCTGCAAACATATTAACAAAAAAGAGATCAAATCCAAATAAATGCATTCAGAAATGGAAAAAAAGTGTTACAACCTATCTCAAAAAAATGCAAAAGATTATCAGAGATTACTATAAGCGTCTGCACGCATGTAGGCTAGAAAATCTCAAGAAAATGGATAAATACCTGGAAACACATAACCTCCCAAGATGAAAAAAGGAAGAAATTGAAACTCGGAACAGGTCAATAATGAGCCATGAAATTGAATTGGTTACAAAAGACATAACAAAACACATCCTGGACCAGGTGAATTCAGAGTCAAATTCTACCAGATGTACAAGGAATAGATGGTACCAATCCTACTGAAAGTTTTCCAACCGAGGAAGAAGTACCTCTCCCTAACTCATTCCACAAAGCCAATGTCATTCTGATACCAAAATTTGGCAAGGACACAACAAAGAAAGAAAGCTAAAGGTTGATACCCTTGTATATAGGCACAAAAATCCTCAAGAAAATATTAGCAACCTGCACCCAGTAGGACATCAAAAAGATTGTTCATTATGATCAGGTGGGCTTTATTCCTGGGATGCAAGTTTTGCTCAACATACACAAATCAATAAACGTGATCTACCACATAAACAGAATTAAAAACAAGAATCACGTGATCAACTCAATAGATGCAGAACAAGCATTTGATAAAATCCAACATTCCTTCATGATCAAAACTCACGACACAAACATATCTCAAAATTGATAAGACCCATCTCTGACAGGCCCACAGCCAACATTATACTGAATGAGCAATATCAATCCTGAATACCCTCTTAGAACTGGAACAAGAGGAGGATGTCCACTCTCACCACTTCTATTTCAAATTGTAAAGAAAGTTCTAGTCAGAGCAATCAGACAAGAGAAAGAAAGAAAAGGTATCCAAATAGGAAAAGAAGAAACTAAATGATTTCTCTTTGCAAATTCGATGATTCCATATCTAGAAAACACTAATGATTCCACCAAAAGACTCCTAGACCTTATACATGATTTCAGTAAAATTTTTGGATATAACATTGACATTCAAAAATAAGTAGCATTCTGTACACAATATCGTTCAAGTTGAAAAACAAATCAAGAACACAATATAGCTTACAATAGCCACACACACAAATAAAATACCTGGGAATACATCTAAATAAGGAGGTGAAAGATCATTACAATGAAAACTACAAAACACTTCTGGAAGTAATCAAAGATGACACAAAGAAATAGAAAAACAATTCATGATTATGGATTGGAAGAATCAATATTGTTTAGATGTACATACTAACCAAAGCAATCTACAGATTCAATGCAATTCCTATGAAATACCAGTATCACTTTTTATAGAACTAGAAAAAGCAATTCTTAAATTTATATGGAAGCAAAAAAGAGTCTTTTTTTTTTTTTGAGTTGGAGTCTCACTCTGTCGCTCAGTCTGGTGTGCAGTGGCCCTCCCGGCCATGGTAGCCTCGACCTGCTGGGCTCCGGCTATCCTTCCGCCTCAGCCTTCCAAGCAGCTGAAACTACAGGCACGCGCTACCACGCCCGGCTAATTTTTTTGACTTATTGTAGAGATGAGGTCTCGCCAAGTTGCCCAGGCAGGTCTCGAACCCGCGGGCTCAGGCAATTCACTCACCTCGGCCTCCGAAAGCGTGGGATTACAGGCTGAGCCACCGAGCCCGGTCAAAAAAGAGTCTTAATAGACACAGCAATCCTAAGCAGAAAGAACAAATCCAGCCTGGGCACAGTGGCTCATGCCTATCATCCCAGCACTTTAGGAAGCTGAGGTGACAGGATTGACTCAGCCCACTGGTTCAAGACCAGCCTGGGTAACTTGGTGAGACTTCATCTCTACAATAAATCAAAACATTAGCCAAGTGTGGTGGTGCATGCCTGTAGTCCCAGCTATTTGGAAGGCTGAGGTGTAAGGATAACCTGAGTCCAGCAGGTTAAGGCTGCGGTGGCCATGAGTATGCCACTTCACTCCAGCCTGGGCAACAGAGTGAGGCTTTGAAAAAAAAAAAGAACAAATTCAGAGGCATCACATTGCCAAACTTTAAACTGTATTACAAGGTTACAGTAGCCAAAACTGCATGATACTGGTACAACAATGGACACATAGACAAATGGAACAGAATAGAAGAACCCCAAAATAAAGCCATTCACCCATAGCCAATTGATCTTTGACAAAAGACACAAAAATAAACATTTAAGAAAGAACATTCAATAAATGGTATTGGGAAAACTGGCTAACCATATGCAGATGAAGTTGAGCCCCTTCCTTTCACTGTGTACAAAAATTAACTCAAGGCAGATTAAGGACTAGAGTAATACTTCAAACTACAAAAATCCCAGAAGAAAATCTAAGAAATGCTCTTATGGACATCAGCCTAGGCCACTACTTTATGACCAAGTCCTCAAAAGCAAATGCAACAAAAACAAAAATTGACCATTGGGACCTAATTAAACTAAAGAACTGCACAGCAAAGGAAACTATCAAAAGAGTACATATACAACCTACAGAATGGGAGAAAATATTCACAAACTATGCATTCAACAAAAAACGAATATCCAAAATCTATAAGAAAATTAATTGAATTTAAATAATAACCCCACTGGAGAGTAGGAAAAGGACATGGAAAGACATTTTCCAAAGAGGGACATACAAGTAGCCAACAAAAATACTAAAAAGTATTCAACATAATTAATCATCAAGAAATGTACTTTAAAACCACAATGAGATGTCATCTTACATCAGTCAGAATTACAATTATGAAAAAGTAAGACTGGGCTCGGTGGCTCAGCCTGTAATTCCACGCTTTGGGAGGCCGAGGTGAGTGAATTGCTGGAGCCCGCAGGTTTGTGACCCACTAGGGCAACTTGGCGAGACCTCATCTCTACAATAAATCAAAAAAATCAGCCAGGCGTGGTAGCGCGTGCCTGTAGTTCCAGCTACTTGGAAGGCTGAGGTGGAAGGATCGCGGGAGCCCAGCAGGTTGAGGCTGCGGTGGCCGGGAGCAGCCACTGCACTCCAGTCTGGGCGACAGAGTGAGACTCCAACTCAAAAAAAAAAAAAAAAGTATAACTATTTAAAAGACATTATTGTTCTGTATTGTAAAGAGGCAGAAAACATACAAGAATTTATAGAGTGTCTACCAGAACTACTAAGAAAATATATCAAGATTACAAGTGACATCAATATACAAAAATCAATTATATTCACTTCTAGTTTCTTCTCAGAGATGTGGAAAGCTGAAAAAAGCATCATTACCAATATTACAATAATTAAATGATGGATTAAGACATAATTACAATTTTTTTGGACTCATCCTTCTGCTGATGTTACAAGTCAAGAAATGGTTCCAGAATCTAAGGAAAGACAGGAACCCACAGAAAAAGACAAGATATGACCATTTACCTCTCTAGGCAAGACATAGACATCAATAAGGAGGGTTCTCAGCCAGAATGGCAATTATCAACAACTCAAAAAATAACAGCTGCTGGAGAGGGTGTGGAGAAAAGGGAACACTTCTACACTGTTGGTGGGAGTGTAAACGAGTGCAACCTCTGTGGAAAGCAGTGTGGCGATTCCTCAAAGCTTTAAATATCAACCTCCCATATGACCCCGCAATCCCCCTACTAGGAATATATCCGGAAGAACTCAAATCACTCTATAAAAAAGATACCTGCACACGTATGTTTATCGCAGCATTGTTCACAATAGCAAGAACCTGGAAGCAACCATCCTGCCCATCAAAAGAGGACTGGTTTAAAAAAATGTGGTACATATACACGATGGAATACTACGCAGCCATAAAAGAAACAAAATCATGAATTTCACAGCAACCTGGATGGAACTAGAGTCTATAATACTGAGTGACCTCTCACAGAAACAAAGGTCCGAGTATCACATGTTCTCACTCATATAATGGATCTTGAACATCCAACCTAATACTATAAGAAAATGACTGACAGTAGTGGTAAACAATGGGGGGGGTAGGGAGATGGGATTAACGGTAGCAAATATCTGTCTGGGGCTGGGGAAGCACCTCTTAACAATAGGGTGCCTGAATGAAACGAATTTGTATACCTAAGCGTTAACTGTACCCCACAACATCATAATAAAAAATATTGATTATAAATAAATAAATAAATAAAATAAGGAGGTTCTCAAGCAAATAGCAAATTGCTAGAGCATACCCTGGCAGAACAGTAAAAACATTGAGTCACAAATATAAGAAGAATGTATAACTTGAAGACTTTTTCCTTTTCAATTCAATTGGACATTCAGTGAAAGAATGGGGCTGAGCTAGGAGACTCAGCCTGTAATTCCAGCACTGTGGGAGGCCCAAGAGAGTGAATTGCATGAGCCCGTGGGTTTGAGATCAGACCAGGCAACATGACGAGGCCTTGTCTCTACAATTTAAAAAAAAATTAGCATGGTGTGATAGCACACGCCTATAGTTCCAGCTACTTGGAAGGTTTGAGGTGTAAGGATCTCCAGCGGCCAGCAGATTAATGCTGGAGTGGAGTGTTCCACTGCACTCCAGCATGGGAAACAGAGTGAGACTCCAACTCAAAAAAAAAAAAAAAAGAAGAAGAAGAAGAAGAATGGTAACATTCTCCAAAAATCTTTCTCAAAGTATAGAACTGGAAGAAGACAATGGAAGCAATGCTGGCAAGAAGCTCCACTCATACCTTTCTCCCCTATAGAATAAAAGTCTTCATCTGTTTGGTGAAGGGTCAGGAAACACTTTTGCTTTAGGGCACTGATGAAAACACACTGCTGGTGGAAGAAAGAAATGCACACAAAAAAGCCTCAACCCCTAGAGGATGTGCCAAAATTCATGCTGCATTCAGAACTACACCAGAGGAAAGGGAAAAGAACGCCATACACATAGGACCCAGAGGTTGAGAGAAGTTATTTTCTTTCCCAATGTTTGAAATTTTCTTTAGATAATGTGAGGATGTTATTTTTAATATTTAAAGAAGAAAAGAAACTAAGTTGTCCAGTTGCAAAAGGCTTCCAAAAAAGTTCGAAGATTACTTGCTGCTACATTCTAAATGTGATCCCTGAAATTCATATGCTTAAAGCTAACAACCAATGCAGAAGTATAAAAAGATGGGGCCTTTGGAGGTGATTAGGTCATGAGTGTTCTGCCCTTATAAAAGAGGAAACCTATTTTCCTCTTCTGCCATTTGAAGACACAGCTAGACGGTGAAATCTTTGAAGAAGAGGGTCACCCCTCACCAGTCCCTCATATTGGACTTCTCAGCCTTCATAACTGTGAGCAATAAATTTCAATTTTTTATTAATTACTCGGTCTACAATATTTTGTTATAGCTGCCCAAGGAGACTAAAACAGAAATTGGTACCAAGAGGTAGGCTGTTATAACAAGCACCTAAAAATGTGGAAGTGGCTTTGGAAATGGGTAATGGGTAGAGGCTGGAAGACTTTTGAAGCAAAGGTTAGAAGAAGCCTACATTGCCATGAACAGAGAATTAAGGGACAATTCTGGTACAGGTTTTTAAAAAGAGGTGACTTATAGAGAAAACCTTAATATTCTTAAAGAATAGCTCAGCTTTCATAATCAGAATTTTGGCCAAAAAATGAACAGAAAAAGGCATTTTGATGAGGTTACAGATGAAAATAAGGAACAGGTGATTGAAAACTGGATGAAAGGCCATCTTTTTTATAAAGTTGCAAAACATTTGGCTAAATTGTGTTGGTTTCCTAGTGCTTTGGGGAAGGTAGAATTTCTGAGCAATTAAATAGGATATTTGGTAAAATAAAAATCAAAGTGTTGAAGTTATGGCATGCTTTCTTTTGTCTGCTTATAGTAAAACACAAGAAGAGAGAATTGAATTAAAGATAGAACTTATAATGACAAGAGAGGAAAAACTTAGATTTGGAAAATTGTCAGCGTGGCTATGTTGCAAAGAATGAAAAAGTAAAGTCAGAAGAGGGTGTTCATCAAGGATGTAGTAATAAGGAAACACTTGATAAGGAAATTAGTATGGATAGAAATAAGGAAGATGCTATTCATCAAGAGAATGGAGGAATGACCTTGAAAATATTTTGGAGATCTTAAGGGTTGTCCCACTCATCACAAACCCAGAATGCCAGGAACTTGGAGGCACAGCAATTTCAAGGCTCTACTCTCTGAATTCCAGTGAAGCAAATCTGACAGCCACAGGTATAAGTCAAGGCACTCTTCCATGGGGTACAGGTGGTAAACCTTGATGACATACACATAGTGCCATATCCACTGTCCCTCAGTGTGTATGAGCTGTTAGGGAATGCTGCTCCCACCTATATTTCAAAGAATGTTTCATAGAGCCTCAGGCATAAGCAGCAAACTGATACAGGTATAGAGCCACCACTGAGAGCCTCCTACTAAGACAATGCCCAGTAGTAGAGCCAGGGCATTGGCTCTTAGGAACACCCCAAGACCCGAGACCAGTTAGGACCACCAGCATACAACTGCAGTCTGAGAGAGCCACAGGTATGTGATTCCACTGCATGAAAGATGATTTATTAGCTGTGCCCAGAAAAGCCATAGGAGTGGAAATGCCTGGAGGCCTGGTGGTCTAACTAACCCTTGCCCCAATGTATCAGGAAGACAGGACTTTGAGTCAAAAAAATTATTCTGGACCCTTAAGATTTAATGTTGTTTGTCCTGTTAGGGTTTAGGATTACTTGGGGCCTGATACTCCCTGCTTCTTCCCTGTTTCTACTTTTTGGAATGGAAGTGTCTGTCCTATTCCTGGCTTACAATTATATTCTGAAAGCACTTAACTTGTTTGATTTTAATTCCCACAGACAGAGGGGAGTGCACTCAGAAAGAATTGTACCTTGATTCACTCCCATCTAGATTTAGGTATGACTTTGAACTTTATACTTTTCATTTGATGCTGGAATGATTTAAGACCTTAGGGGCTATTGACAGTGCCAAAAAAAAAGTTTTTAGTGCTAAATACCTACATCAAAAAAGCAATAAGATTACATATTAACAATCTAATGTCACACTTCAAGGAACTAAAAAGCAACAAACCAACTCAAAGCTAGTGGAAAAAAGATCACAGCAGAACTAAATGAAATTGAAACAAAAAATACAAAGGATCAATGAAACAAAAAGATGGCTCTTTGAAAAGATAAAATTGATAGACCACTAGCTATATTAACCATGAAAAGGAGAAGATTCAAATAAGCTGAATCAGGAATGATTCAAAGTCATTACAACTGGTACTACAGAAATACAAGATTATCTGAAACTGCTTTGAGCACACAAACTAGAAAATCTAGAGAAATGGATGAATTCCTAAAAACATACATCCCCAAGCTTAAATCAGGAAGAAAAGGACATCCTGGACAGACCAATAATAAGTATGAAATTGAAACAGTAATAAAAAATCTCCCATCAAAGAAAGCTCGGGATTAGGCAGGTTCTACCAGATGTTCAAAGAATAATTGGTATCAATCCTACCGAAACTATTTGAAAAAATTGAGAAGGGAATCTTCTTTAACTCATGCTATAAAGCCAGTCTCCTCCTTGCACCAAAGCCAGGAATGGACACAGCATATAAAAAAACTACAGACCAATATCCCCAATGAACATAGATGCAAAAATCCTCAACAAAAGACTAGCAAACTGAATCCAGTAGCATATCAAAAAGATAAGTCTCGATGATCAAGTGGGTTTCATCCCAAGGATGCAAAAATAGATCAACATGATTCATAATAGCAAAGACATATAGCCACATGGATGGAACTAGAGGTTATTATGTTAAATGAAATAAGCCAGGCACAGAAAGACAAATATTGCATGTTCTTCCTCATATGTGGGAGCTTAAAAAGTTAATCTCATGGAAATAGAGAGTAGAATAATAGCTACCAGAGGTTGGGAAGAGTATGTGGGTGGTGGGACAATGAGCAAAGGTTGTTTAGTGAATGCATTGTTTTAGTGGATGCTCTCTGTGGTGGCCCTATATCTGTGTCAGTTTGCTAACATACAGTTAGAAAGAATAAGTTCTAATGTTCAATAGCAGAATAGGGAGAATATAGTTAACAACAATGCATTATTTCAAAATAGCTAGAAGAGAGGACTTGAAATGTTTCCAACATAGTAATGATAAATGCTCAAGGTGATGGATACCCCAAATACCCTGTTTTGATAATTGCATATTCTATGTATCTAGTCAAATCTTATATGTACCCCCATAGATATGCACCAGTATTATGTATTATTTATAATTTTTTAAAAGAGATGGAACTTTATGAAGAAGATTAGGTCATGTAGTCCACCCTCATGAATGGGATTAATGCTTTTTAAGAGAGGTTTGATGGAGCCTGTTTGCCTCTTCTGCAATGTAAGGACACAGTTAGAAGATGTCATTTCTGAAACACAGAGTAAACCCGTACCAGACACTGAATTTGCTGTTGCATTGGACTTCCCAACCTCTAGAACTGTGAGCAATAAATTTCTATTGTTTATAAATTATGCAACTTATGGTATTTTTTGTAGCATCCCAAACAGTATACTTGCAAAAGGATTTGTCACTATTACTTGCATATCAGTTTAATGTTTGACTAATTGACTTTTGGGATCCCTTCTAATTCTTAAATGTTATGTTTTAATTTAATGTGTTAATGTAAAATTTTATGCTTTAATGAGCAAAGGAGTGTTCATTATGATTTGATGCAAAAGATGGGCTAAAGATAATATGGAATGAGCATAGGCAAGTGTTTTGACTCTAAGACACGACTTTGACAGTCATTTCAGAAAAGGACTGATGATAAAGGTGAATTAAATGTGATTTATAAAGTGTGGTTTATATAAAAATAAAGGTGAAATAAACCATTCACTCTGGCAAAATTACCGTGAGAAGGAGAAGAGAAAGATGTGGTAGTTTGTGGAGTTAAACTAATATACTGAAAAACATGCATGTTTGGAAGAAGAGGAAACCCCATGTGAAAAGTCATTAAGTATTAAGACATAAACAAACACTATATCACATAGCTGCATATCCATATTTGATATTTTTGTCATAAAGAATTATAAAACTCAATTTTCATCTATTTAGACGTACTACAAATCTTTCAGTACAAATTTTAACTTTAATTGCCATATGTTTTCTCTAGTACAGAGGCTAATCTTAAAATGAAATTTGGCTCAACTTCACACTCAGTAAAACAACCAACAAGTGGCCATCCAACCACTTGCTAAAATGACTTCATTTAAATGTTATTTATTATTAATACATAAGTTCTACACCACTAATCTTCTCACTTATTGGGAGATTCTGGAATTTTAGCTTGTGTTTCCTTGGTGTTAAATAGAAATAGTCTTTTGTATTACTAACAAGGTCATCAGATTCAAGAAACATATAACAATTATTTAAGTCATCATAACTCCAATCAATTTAAAAGTTAATTTTTGTCTACACAAAACAAACAAACCTTTATCATCTAGCCTAGATCAGTTTACTGAGTCAATATTTTGAAGCTATACAGTCTTATCAAAGTATAAAATGCAAAGTTCTATCTGAAAGATATACTTAACTATATCTTCATCATCATGTATTTGTGTGGGCATATGCAATGGTCCTTCTGCCATGCCAGAGTGAAAGAGCTGGAAATGAAGAAACAAACATTTTTTAAATTACTTGCAAAGGTTATATTCTTACTACATAATTTAGATTAGTAAGGGAATATAATATAGACATTTTCCCAACTTTTAGCTTTTAGTTCTCATTATTGACTTGTTTCAAATTGTGGCTGTCTTTCTAGACAGGCTTCTCTCTAATGAATAATATATAATAAGTAACCCATAATGTACAGGAATACATTTAACCCAAAGCACACAAAAAGCATTATAACAAAGGTGAAATTCAACCCTTCTGAAATAAAGAAGACAAAGAGCATTCTTCTTTAAATGTCTGTGTGTGGTCATAAGAAAGGGAAGAAGAAAATTTTGCATTAAAAATGCTTTTAAAAAAGTAGGAAGACACTCATAAGTGCTTAACTTTTCAGAGTCGTTTATCAGAGGAGGCGTGAGTATTAGAGTGTACCCACTGCAGGAGATCTGGGAAAGTACAGCGTATAAAATCTAAGCAAGTCCTTTAGACATGGAATTTAATTAATGATAATTCTAATTTATGAAGCTCCTATTATGCACCCAGCATTGTGCTGAGTGCTTATATGCTTTACCTCCTTTTGTCCTCATAGACGATCTGGGATACACATATTTTCATTGACATATGCCAGGTGACAAAATGTAGACACAAAAAGATTAAGTAACCTTACTTTTCCAGGGATTTAGCTGTGCAGCAAACACAGGACTGAACTGACTCCAAAGCTGGTGTTCTGTCTACTGTCCTCAATTGTGGACCAAATAAGTATTCACTGCGTTTGTAACAGTTTGGAACAAGGGAGGAGTGATACAAGAGAGCATGTCGTGCTGATGTCTAAGCAGAACTGCCTGAGAAGGTCATGCTACCCTACTTGTGAGCACAGCACGAAGACAGTAACAATATGAGGCACATTTTGAAAGGAAATATTATATATTGGTAAAGCAAAAAGAAAAAAAACAGAATCAAATAACGACTCTGTGCCATATTCTCTTTACTTGCTCTACCCTGAGAACTATTCCACTTTAGTATATAAGTTTATTTAATGTCCCCTAATATTACAAAGGTTTTTTTTTGTTGTTGTTTGTTTGTTTGTTTTAGGCAGGGTCTGCTTTGTTGCCCAGGCTAGGATGCAATGGTGTTATCATAGCTCACTGAAGCCTCTACCTCCTGAACTCAAGAGATCCTCCCTTCTCAGCCTCCCAAGTAGCTGGAACTTTTATTTTTGACAGGCTTAGTTCACTTTATTTTTCTTGTATAAAAACCGTATGTTTTTACCACAGCTGGAGCCTGTGTCCTCTGCACAGAGACCCTGGTGAGAGTCTTGACAAGATGGTTGGTGAATTCCTGATAGAGAGACTTGGTGAATACAGTCTTTCCAGAGGTCAGGGGTCAAGTAGCTATAATCTTAGAAGTTGCCCAGGTTGGCTGTGCAGACCTTGACCGAGGTGTGGCAATCGTCAATGCCAGCCATCAACAACAGCTTCTTGGGTACGGGGGCCAAGACCATGCCAGTGACCTTGGAGGCAGGAATAAGATGCAAAAGCACAGAGCCACAGCATCTTGTCACCTTTCAAGGGACAATGTGGGTCTTGCCGAACTTGTTCCCCCAGTAGCCTCTCCGCACAGGGACAATGGTGAACTTGGTCAAAGCAATGGCGCCCCTCGGATGGTAGTGGCTACTTCCTTGGAGCACTTAATGCCCGGGCCGACATGGCCATTATAGTCCCTGATGGCAACAAACACCTTGAACCTGGTCTGCTGGCCAGTGCCAGTCGGCTTATGTACCGGCATAATCTCCAAAATCTCATCCATAAAGAAGATCCCCAATGAAGAAGTCAATCATCTCATATTGCTTGGTGGGCAGGGAGAAGAAGTAAATCTCCTCTGGGGACTTGCTCTTCATGTCCTTGCCCAAATAGCCCAGTTTGGTGACGGGCATCCACTCCCTGTCCTCAGCCTAGCCTCCATAAGCTCACCTTATCTCTGCTCCAAGGTCACTGGCATGATCTCGACCCCAGGGTCTGCACTGCCACCCTGGGCAACTTCTAAGACTATAGCTACTTGACCCCTGACCTCTGGAAAGACTATATTCACCAACCATCTTGTCACAACTCTCACCAGGGTCTCTTGCGCAGAAGACCCAGGCTCCAGCTATGGCAAAAACATAGGGCTTTCATACAAGAAAAATAAAGTGGTTAAAACTACGACTGCCTTCATCAAGGAAGTAACACCAAATTGTATGATTAGTTATTGTGTTATTCACCTCACATATTCACCAAAAATAAGAAGAAAAGTGACGACCCATAAAGCATTTATACTGTATGGAAGTGTAGTGGTTGGCTTGAAGAAAACAAGTTCTGTGATTGATTGTGAGAAATAATGACTCCTTTTTTCATGGAACATTTTTAATTGCAAGTATAATTGACAAACACATTATTTAGTTTTGAGTATTTCTAAGACAGTTTCTTGAAAAGGACTGAAGATTAGTTTGTAATGTCAAGAAAAATAACTGAAATATATTTTGTAAATAATAGAATTTGAGCTTTTCAGCTAAAATTAGAGTTTTTAAAGAATTGTACCAACCATCATGATCTTGACAGCTTCCCAAATTTAACAAATTTTCTCAAAATATTAGTGGTGATATTAATAAATGTAAATTTTTCATATTGTATAATGAAACGTGTCAACATTAAATAGATTAAAGTTCCTGAATCCCAGTACTATTGACATTTTGGTCTGTATAATTATTTGTTCTGGGGGGCTGTTCAATAAACAGCATCTCTACCCTCTTCCCACTAGATGTCAGTAACAAGCCCCAAGTGTGACAACCAAGTACATCTCCAGACATCGCCAAATATTTCCAGAAGAGCAAAATAACCCCCATCTAAGAACAACTGAATTAGATAACTCAGTAAACAGGTATGTTTTCAAATGATCAATGCATGATATTACAAAGTTATACGTGAGTCCAAAATCCATTTGAAGAATAAAACAGATCAACAGAGTTTTAAAATTTTTTATTATGCATTGACAAATTATCACTGTACATATCTATGGGTACAAAGTGATGTTATAATTTTGAATACAATATGAAATATTTAATCTAATTAACATATTAATCACTTCAAGTATTTAACATTTTTGTGATAGGACATTTGAAATTTACTCTCTTAATAACTTTGAAATGAAGAGTATACAGTTATTACGTATATTTACCACGCTATGCAATAGAGTTCAAAAAATTCAAACATATCTCTTCTATCTAACTGAGGCTGTATACCTTTGGAGTATCATCTCCCTATTCTCCCATCCTCCAGTTCCTGGAAACCACCAAGATACTCTGCTTCTATGAGTTCAATTGTTTTAGTTTCAACATGTAAGTGAGAATACACAGTATGTGTCTTTCTGTGTTTGGTTCATTTCATTTAGCATAACATTCTTCAGTTCCATCCATGTTGCAAATGAGAAAATTTCTTCCTTTTTAAAAGGTGAATAGTATTCCATTGTGTATATATACACCACATTTTCTTTATCTATTTATACATTGATGGGCACTTAGGTTAATTTCATAACTTGGTTGTTGTAAATAGTTCTGCAACGATGGAAGTGCTGTCTCTTTGATGTACTAATTTCAATGTGACAGAACAAAAAGCATGTGAATTTGGTTTCAGATTTCACATTGCAACTAGTCTTGTCAAATGTTGGTCAACTATCAAAGAATAATGTTCATAATTACGTAAGAAGACTATTAAAGAATTCCTATTTTCAATTACATATCTATATAAAGCCAGATTTTTTTTTTTTTTTTTTTTTTTGAGTCAGAGTCTCACTGTGTCCCACAGGCTGGAGTGCAGTGGCATACTCACGGCCACTGCAGCCTTGACCTTCTGGGCTCAGGTGATCCTCACACCTCAGCCTTCCAAGTAGGTAAAACCACAGGTATGTGCCACCATGCCCAACTGATTTTTGTTGTTGTTGTTGACATTTTTCGTAGAGACGAGGTCTCACCAAGTTGCCCAGTCTGGTCCCCCTGAACTCAGGCAATCCTCTCACCTCAGCCTCCCAAAGTGCTAGGATTACAGGCTTGAGCCACCGCACCCAGTGGCTCAAAGCCAGATTTTCTTAGGAAACATCAATCAAAACAGCATATTTAAAGAGATTAAATGTAGAAGCAGATATGATAACTCAGCTTTCTTTTTACTTTTTTACTGTGGTAAAATATATATAACATTAAAATTGTTGTCTTAATCATTTTTAAGTGCCAAGTTCAGTAGCATAACATATATTCACATTGTTGTGCAACCACCACCACCACCATCCATCTCCAGAACTCTTTTTTTATCTTCCCAAACTGAAACATATTCATTAATCAATAACTCTCCATTCCTCCCTACTTCCTGGCAATCATCATACACCTTCTGTCTCTATGAACTTATCTACTTTATGTATCTCACACAGGTGGAATTATGTAGTATTTGTCCTTTTGTAACTGAATTGTTTCACTTAGTATAATGTCGTCAAAATTCACTTATGTTGTAACGTGTTAGAATTTCATTGCTTTTTAAGGCTGAATGATATTCCATTGTATGTATACACCACATATTGCTTATCCATTCATTTGTCAATGAAAACTTGGGTTGCTTTCATCTGTTGACTATTGTGAATAATCCTGCTGTGATATCTTTTCTAGATCTTGCTTTTCAATTCTTTTGAGTATATACCCTGAAGTAGAATTGTCGCATCATATGGTAATTGTACGTTTAATTTTTGAAAAAACTCCAACTGTTTTCCACAACAGCTGCATCATTTTACATCCCCACCAGTAATGCACAAGGATGCCAGTTTCTCCACATCTTCACCACCACGTGTTACTGTCCAGTTTTTGGATAGTAGCCACCCTAATGGATGTGAAGTCCTATTTCATTTGTGGTTTTGATTTGCATTTCTCTAATGATTAGTGATGTTGAGCATCATTTCACGTGCTAACTGACTAATTGTATCTCTTGTTAGGAGAAATGTCTGTTCAAGTCCTTTACCCACTTTTAACCGTGTTGCCATTTATTTGTTATTGAGTTGTAGGAGTTCTTTATATAACCTGGGTTTTAAAAATATTAACCACCTAGGAGATATATGATTTGCAAATATTTCTCCCATTCTATAAGTTGTCTTTTCACTCTATGAATAGTGTCCTTTGATGTGGAAAAGTTTTAAGTTGTGTTAAGGTACAATTTGTCTATTTTTTGCTGTTATTGCTTGAGCTTTTAGTGTCATATCCAAGAAACCATTGCCAAGACCAATGTCATAAATTTTTTTCTCTGTGTTTTCTTCTAATAATTTTATCATTTCTGCTCCTAAATTTGTCTTTGATCCATCTCAAATGAAATGTTTTAATATACTGTAAGATGAGGGTTCAACTTCATTTCTTTGCATGTGGATTTCGTTTCCCCAACATCGTGTATTAAAAAATCTGTCCTGAGGTGAGTGGATTGCCTGAGCCTGCAGGTTCGAGATCCACCTGGGCAGCGAGACCTCATCTCTACAATAAATCAAAAAATCAGCCGGGCGTGGTAGTGCATGCCTGTAATTCTGGCTACTGAGCAGGCTGAGGCGAAAGGATCGACGGAGCCCAGCAGGTCGAGGCTGCGGTGGCCGGGAGCAGCCACTGCACTCCAGTCTGGGCGACAGAGTGAGACTCCAACTCAAAAAAAACAAAAACAAAAAATCTGTCCTTTCCTCCCATTGAATGCTCTTGTCTCTTGTTGAAATCATTTGAATATACTTGTGAGGATTTATTTCTGAACTTCTATCCTATTTCCATGGTCTATATATTGTCATTAAGCCAAATATACTGTTTTGGCTACTATGGTCTTATAGTAAGTTTTGGTATCAGGAAGTATGAGACCTCCAAACTTTGTCTTCTTTTCCAAGAATCTTTGGCTATTCAGAGTCCCTTGAGAGTTCATGTTAATTTTAGGATGAATTTTCCTATTTCTAGGAAAACACTGTTGAGATTTTCCCAGGAATTGCATTGAATCTGTAGATTATTTTGATTATATAGTGACTCTAAAAAATGGAATTTATTAAAAATTGTATATTTATTCTTACATGTCTAAACTTCAGTCACTTTCAAAGTATTCTCTGTTTGATACAATACACCTATTAGGCCACTTTTTCCTCTGCTCAAAACAGTTTTTGAACTCATCAATTCTGATACATTTTAGTGCTGCTGCCATTTTTTATTTCACCTCTTCCACATCAGCAAAACGTTTCCCTTTAAGGACTTTTTCTAATCTGGGGAAACAACAAAAAAAAGTCACTGGGGCAAGATTGGGTAAATAGGGAGGGTGGGCATAAAAGTCATACCAATTTGGGGCAAAAACTGCTTAACACAGTGCTATATGGGCAGGTGTGCTTGGCAAACGTATTGAAAGAACTGCTAGGGCAGGAAGGGGCATACCTCATTAACAAGGGTACCTGCATGATCAATGTTTGTATACCTAACCCTGAATTGTATCCCACATCTTTACATTAAAAATAAAAAATTAAAATTAAAAAATAAATAAAAATTCACTGAAGCTGAATGCAACCTCTCACAATTGGCTGGTACATTGATGCCAGGGGGTTCCTAGAACACTTACTGAAGGAAGCCTGTACACTCTCCAAAAAATAATTCTGGTTTTTGTGGGGTCCTCCCCCATATTAACATATTAATGATATTAAGTCTTCAAATTCATAAGCTCAAGATGCCTGTGTCTATTTCTCTATATCTCCTTTAATTTTTCACCATATGTCTTTCATTAAGTCAGACATTTATGAGGTTTGAAAAAAATATAATTCTTCTTACTAAGTATTCTTTGTTTTGGAAAATATGGCTATTGTTCATGAAAGCTATATTATATTCACATTAATAGGTAATAAGTTTATTATTTTATGCTAAAACAAAATATTTTTTAATTTCTATTTTAATTTCAAATAGTATAAATATTTATATATATAATTCACATAAAGAAATTCTTTGAATACTATCCAGAGTTTGATGAAACTTCAAAGGTTAAGGACATAGTTATCCAGGAAATTTCCCTCACTTCAGATACCAGCCCCAAGTTCAGGAATCCCCACAGCCACCCTCACTTCTGGTTAGCCTTTCAACAAAAGGTCTTGAAGGAATTGAGCATACAAGACATAAAATTAAACCTGAAACTCACATTTTATGCAAAAATTACTCAAAATATATCACTGCAATGAGTTGGGCCAAACTTCATTGGTTAAAGACACAGTTCTCCATAATATTACCCTCCCATCAGACACCTGCGACAAGTTTGGAGCTCTGCAGGGCACACTCACTTCTGACCAGCTAGCTACACATTTAGGGGTTTCCATGGCTCACTCAAGTTTGATAATTTACTGCAATGACTCACAGAACTCACATTAAAGCCTATTACACACATAGTCATGATTGTTATCAGTAAATGGTACAAATTAAAGAAACTCATAGGCAAAATCTAGGAAGGTTTCAAACATGAATGCATAATAGAATATAGGAAGACATTTTACAACAGTTCTATTTTCTTTTTCCCCTGGGATATTCTATTCACTACCAATCACTTCTGTGAACATACCGACCATATAACATACCCACTTACTCCTAGAAGTAGGGACATATCCAATCACTCAGCTCGCAAATGACCTCACCACCAGTCTGTTGTCCCCAAACCTTCTGCACATCCACTATCCTACACCAGGACTATCCCTATCCTCCTTCCCAGTCATCCCAGCTGGAAAGCAAGGAGTCTGTAATGATCCACTCCTTTCCTTACTAGTGCTACCAACCTCTCACACATCCTCTCTGTGATTTTTCTTCACTCAGGGTTCATCGTCTCCTATCAGAAAGTCTCCCAGCCTAACCCTGGCCTCCCAGAGGGCACTGCCAGTCCTAGTCTTCTGCCACCCACTCTTTCAACAGCGACTTTGTGGGAGGGGGCCAGAGTCTATCACTTTTCAGCTCAAGAATGCTCACTGACTCTTCCATATGCACAGAAACCCTGGCTCTTAAGCATGATGTTCTGAGCTCCTCAGAACCTACACTTCAGCTCTCACGCAATGACCCTGCTCCCTGTCACTCACCCTCCCAAGATCGCTGGCCATGCCCTCTGGTCACTTCAAAAAGAGAACTGTGTTAAAACATTTGGAGGGAAGGAGGACATCAAAGGGGTGAGAAAAATGAGGAAGAGACAAAAATTTGCTGAGATCAAACAGTCAGGAATGACAAGACAGACTTTTCTCTTTCATAGCTAGTAAACCAATCTTCCATCTGAAAACCACTGGTCTAGTTCTGATGGTTGGTTAACAAATAACTCCAAACCTAGTGTTGTAGAATAGCCATTTACTATGTACATCATGTCTGAGGAATTCAGAGAGGACACAGCTGGGAACCTATACCACAGGTTTGCTTGTCTCTCTAATCCCCAAAAGAATACTCACCTTCACTTGCTAAAAATCTCAACCAACTGGTCAGGCATGGTGGCTCACACCTGTAATGCCAGCACTTTGGGATGCCAAGGCGTGAGGACTGCTTGAGCCCAGAAGTTCAAGCCT
This sequence comes from Carlito syrichta, assembly GCF_000164805.1. Taxonomy (NCBI): domain Eukaryota; kingdom Metazoa; phylum Chordata; class Mammalia; order Primates; family Tarsiidae; genus Carlito; species Carlito syrichta. The sequence goes on along the minus strand of NW_007257279.1, from coordinate 360,496 downwards.
AGCCTAAGAAACACAGTGAGACCTTATTTCTAAAAAAAATCCAAAAACTTGCCTGGCATGTGCACAGCTGCAGTCCCAGCTACTCAGGAGGCTGAGGCAAAAGGATCACCTGAGCCCAAGAGATCGAAACTGCAGTGAGACCTTGTAAGACTTTGACTAAAAAAAAAAAAAATTTTTCAGCCAAATATGGCACAGGGATAGACTAGAGGTCCATCTCTCCAGGAAGCCGTTCCCAATTCCCATAATCCACACACAGTCTTCCTCCTTCCAGCTGCTATCAAACACAGTTTGTGCTAATGCATCATTCCTAAGGCTCACAGCATTGCCCCGGGTGTGTGTATGCTGCAAAATGTGGGAAAGGTAGGCGTCCACTAGCCCATAGTCACCCTCTACATACACACACACACACACACACACACACACAATTGACAGACTTAGTGCCCATGCCACATTCTCCACACAGACTATACACACCATAAGTCACACATCCACCCCCTCATACACACATACTCATCACTGAGCACACACACCACACAGCCACACATAACACCCCTCATATTCAAGAAAACATACAAATCACACATCACTGTGGGCACAGGTTGCCCCAACACACTACACAGTCACACTTACCACCCTCCAAATACAAACACACAGACACACTGAGGGCATATGTCCCTCACACACAGACCACTAGTCACACACACAAGCACATTCATATTGCTAAGGCCAGATACCCCAACACACACACACACACACACACACACACACACACACACACACACGCAGAGTGGGCTCTGGGTATTTCCCAGCCTCAGACTCTCCAAACTCACAAAAGTCTTTGTATCTTATGTCCTCTAACCCACATCCTATTTCAGACTGGGCTCCTCAGACCACTTTAAACCTTCTCACCTCCAAAACCCAAATCCCACCTGAGCCAAGTCCCACTAAGCTCAGGCAACTGGATCAGGCTGCACCCAAAAAATTCAGTCTATCAGCTAAATTTCCAGAACAGTAGTCTTTCTTGCTGAATAGGATATTCAAGGTTGCCAGAGCTAAACTGTTCCCCACAAGAGATACAGATACTTTCCTTCTTCACTCTCCTCCCTAGCAGTGGGCAGCAACTCATCAAAAGGGAGGCTAACATCAAAGAATACTGCTTTGAAGAGGCATCAAATCCTTAACTTTCCCAAGGAGCTTACATGTCCTGGCCTGGCCCTTCTTGGGGTTCAGTAAAAGCCCTCCAGAGAGAGGGACATCAAAGCCAAGGCTTACGGATACATGGCATTGGCCAACCAAAATATGAGATGGAGGTTTCAGGAGGAAGAAAGAGAAAGCAGGAAAAGCCCAGAAGCAAAACAGAACCATGAGTCTCTCAGAGGCCCTGGAGTAACTCAGTGTGACCAAAAAGCTGAAACAACCAAGACCTCTTACAGAATAATTCCTGGGAAACACAGTATCTTGAGTTCTTCATCGAGATCTGTGCTCCCCGCTGTGGAGGAATATGAGACCTGATTAAGCCAGCATCGATTGGATAAATTGGGTAAATTGAGGAAGGAAATATCGGAATGAGATTTTGTAAATGTTACAAAGAAACTTACTGTTAACAGCAAAGAGCTGTAAAAGCTGGTTAGCCAGCTGTAAAACATGTGCAGTAAACAAAAAGTAGTTAACCATTTGTTGCTGGTTAACAACTGCTGTTAACCAACCTTATCTGAAAGAAACGAAACACCATAATAAATCCACCATTTCACAAACCTCTGGAAATTTCCTTTTGCAGACTCCCCCAAAGACAATTCCCGGCCCACTAAATCCTGACAACGCTCTTAGAAAAACACCCCTCTAGCCCCTTCCTCTTTGCAGACACCAGACAGCAATTAGCAAATAGCACATATTTTCTGCTGCCTCTGCCCGCTGTGCCCCTCACAGTGTATCTTCCCTTCAATGAATCTACCTTTCTTTTTTTTTTTTTTGAGTTGGAGTCTTACTCTGTTGTCCAGACTGGAGTGCAGTAGCCACTCCCGGCCACTGCAGCCTCGACCTGCTGGGCTCCAGCGGTCCTTCCGCCTCAGCCTTCCAAGTAGCTGGAACTACAAGCACGCGCTACCACGCCCGGCTAATTTGTTGATTTATTGTAGAGATGAGGTTTCACCAAGTTGCCCAGGCGGGTCTCGAACCCGCAGACTCAGCCAATCCACTCACCTCAGCCTCCCAAAGGCACAGGATTACAGGCTGAGCCACCGAGCCTGGCTTGAATCTACCTTTCTTAATTCAAAACTGTTTTGGTAAATTCCTCTTACCAACTCTCAACTCCTGTCTACCTAGTCCATAGCCACACACAGCACCTCCCAATATAGCAACTACAAGCTGCACATGGCTACTGAGCACTTGAAATATAACTAGTCCAAATTAGAATATGCTGTAAATACAAAATACTCACCAATGTCAAAGGATTAGTATAAAAAAGAATGTATGATACCATCAATAATTTTATAATCATAATAATAATTTATGTATTGGGTTAAATAAAATATATTATCAAAATAAATTCCACCTGCTGCCTCTCACCTTTATATATATATATTTTTTTAATTAATTTATTTTTTTTGAGTCGAGGTCTCACTCTGTAGGCTGGAGTATGGTGGCACAATCATGGCTCATCACAGCCTCAAATTCCTGGTCTCAAGTGAGCCTCCTGCCTCAGCCTCCCAAGTAGCTGGGACTACCTGCACATGCCACAGTGCCTGGCTAAGTTTTGATTCTTTGTAGAGACAGGGTCTTGCTACATTGCCCATGCTGGTCTCAAACTCCTGGATTCAAGCAATCCTCCCACCTCGGCCTCCCAAAGGGCTGGGATTACAGGTGTGAGCCCAGCCTCATGAAGTTATTTCAATGACAACTAACATTGTTTGAATCACCAGAAATGTCAAGCTGCCTTATACACTTTCAGTTCTAAAACTTAAAACAGGAAGTGAGACCTCCCCCCATTCCCAGGCAAAATTAGTCGTGGCTTTATTTTCCAAGCTCAAGCTATAGTTTTAGTAGCATTTTCTCACTTCTATGCAACTGGAAAAGACATTTCCATATTTTACAACACTTGTAACTGTGCGACTGAGGAGCTCCCACCTAATCTTCAAATGGAAGTGATTAATCTAGCCAATAATGCAATAATGACACTCAAAAACTACAACTATCGAGAGAAGACTGTAACAGAATTTTGCAAATGCTTTCCAAGCAAGGAACACGCCCAAGTTAAATAATATGGATGATGTCAGTCTTTGGCAGTACCCAGTTATTTTTAAACGTTTTCAAAGATGAAATATGTGACCTCTCTCTACAACTAGCATAATTAGATGAACTTTTACAAACGATTTTAGTGATAAAGAACAGAAACTCTGAACTTCAGTGACGCAAAACATTATCCTCAGAAAAAGAAATCCATTCTTCTCATCAGCAGACCTGTAAATAGGCATGCAATTAAGTCACTGCCGTCATATTTTGAGTTTCATCAATCTAGCATTGAGTGGGGGAGGACAGTGGTTCCAGGACTGAGGAGAGCGACAGCTTGTGCCGTCGCCTTGGAGACGGGGCAGCGCGGCCAGAGCGGAGCCATCAACTCTTCTGATTGGCAGGAACTACGGGACGGCTCCTCCACCCCCCCCCCCCCAGGCCCTCTCGGAACTGGAAGTTCCGAGGGCCGGGGGCGGAGGCCAGGGCCTCCGGGGTCAGCGCGGCCCTCGGGAGGCGCAGACCCGGGGAGCGGGTGGGAGTCAGGCGCGGCCAGGCCGTGTGGACAGAGGTGGGCCCGGGGCGCCGCCGGCGCATGCGCGGTGGGGATCCGAAGCCTGCGCCGCGCGGTCGCCATTGCGGGAGGGCCGTTGTCAGAGCCCGCCCGGCGCCCGCGGCTGGTTCGGCCTCAGGGGCCCAGGCACCGGGCGTCATTGGCTCAGGCGTCTGGGTCCTCGGCACCCTCCGCCGCCCGGGTCCTGACTGGCGGCGGCCGCGGCGGCGTCAGGGGGCGGAGCCGGCCCGAGCGCCCTTTGTCTGTTGGAG
>NW_007257279.1:347809-356288 GCF_000164805.1 Carlito syrichta | reverse complement strand
CCGGACGCTTCCCCGAGAGGCTCGGGTCCTCCGACCCCGTGTCCCTTTTGCATTTTGGTCTCGTATAGGAATGCCTTCCCCGTTCCGATGTTACGAACAGATTTTCCTCTAATCATCTTTTAATGACGCTGAGGCTTTAAAAAAAAAAAAAAATCCGCCGTTTATTTTTGCGGAGGAGTCGGTAGATGTCATTTTGGGGCAAGTTTTTTCCTCGTCTCAAGACAATGCAAACTTATCCGCCTTTATTTTCTTCTAATACTTGTGAAGATTTTAAAATATTTTCTTTTTATCCTTTTAATCTCCTGGGGGGTGCCAAAAGCCTGTTTACACATTTTAAGAGCTGTTATCTGTGTATTACTTTTAGTTTGCTGTAATCAGAACTGTGAGCATCTCTTGTAATTGCAGAAGCCAAACGTGACTTGTATTCCACTTTTGTTATCGGGATATGTTGAGTATTACAATTTGGATACGGCCTTTTCTTTTTTAAAAATGTGTATACATTTTTTGGGGCACCTTTTGTATATTTTACTGGGTGTTTTATATTTGTGGTGAGGTGTTAGGGGTTTGCCCTTTTACCCAGTTGCTTGGTCATAATCTGTGGAATCACTCTTCCACTGACTTGTAGTGATACTTTTATTATATCTTGCAGGCACTATATATATACTCACACCTACTTCTAGACTGTCTTCTTTCACTGCCCTGACAGTTTCTACACTGATAACATTTTGTTTTCATTTAAAATGTTTTAAGTAAACCCCTCTTAATTATGTCCTCTGACATAATGATCTTTCTTTTAGCTTAAATGGTGAGAAATATAAAAGATGCAGAATGCAAAAATGATAATTTTCTAAAAGGCAGATTTGATGGTAGCACTTAGTAGGTGCTAAATGTTATTAAGTGACAAATGTTGGTTGAAAGTCACTCTGTTGCTGAAAACATATGTAGTTCCCTGTTGCCATCAAGATAATGTTTCCTTCTTAGTGGAACCCTCAAAGTCCTTTATGGTCTTGATATTGTGTCTTTACACCCTTGCACTCTTTTATGTTCTAGGCATACCAAACTACTCAAATAGAACACAAAACCCTCTACGAAAATTCATTAATTTGATTATATCAAAATTTTAAATTGCTGTGTTTGGAAAGATAAAGGGCTAAAAATAAGTGAGACACTTGAAGAAAATATTTGCAACATGTATAAGAGGCAAAGGATTAATGTAGTAAAGAGCCTTTGTTAATTGACAAAAAAGAAAGAAAAATGGGCAAAGGATATGAATAGGCAATTTATAGAAGAAATGCAAATGACCAATAAACCAAAAGAGTTCAACCTTGTAAGTAATGATAGACTTCAAATGAAGACAAAGATATTAATGATACAAATGGTTGAGGAAAGCCCAAGGGGGATGGGCACTTGTTGTAAAATTGAGGAAGATATTTTGAAAGGCAGTTTGACTATACCTACCAAAATGTTTTTTTTTTTTTGAGTTGGAGTCTCACTCTGTCACCCAGACTGGAGTGCAGTGGCCGCTCCCAGCCACCGCAGCCTCGACCTGCTGGGCTCCGGCAATCCTTCCGCCTCAGCCTCCCAAGTAGCCGGAACTACAGGCGCACGCTACCACGCCCAGCTAATTTTTGATTTATTGTAAAGATGAGGTCTCACCAAGTTGCCCAGGCAGGTCTTGAACCCACGGGCTCAGGCAATCCACTCACCTCAGCCTCCTAAAGGCACGGGATTACAGGCTGAGCCACCGAGCCTAGCCCAAAATGTTAAGTGAACTCACTCTATGGCTCAGAGATTCTGTTCTAGTATCTGTCCTGTAGAAATATTTGACAGGTGCACAAAGATGTGTGTACAAGCATGTTTATTGTAATATGGTTGGTAATTATGAGAAATGGACACAGCTGAACTCTTCACTAGGGATATAGTTAAATATATCATGGTCAATCCTTACAATGGTATACTGTGCTTCTATAAAATAGAATAAGGTAGTTTATTATAGAATATGATAGTTTACTTTCCTGAAGTTTACTGACGTCTAAGACTTTCAGTGATAAGGGATGTTACAAAACAGTGCCTATATAAATGTGTGTATAGTGTTAAGTATGTATGTGGTTGTGTTGTATATGACTGTAAATGCACAGAAAAGGATGCACACCGAGTGATTAACAGTGAGCTAAGTAGAGTGAAAGAGGAGTTGAAGAGCATTTGCCTTTTTTCTGTGTACCCCATGTTTTTGTTGTTGTTGGTTTTGTTTTGTTTTGTTTAGAAAGCAGGATTTATTGAGAGAACAGAAAAGCTCCCACAGTGGGAGATGACCCCAAGGGGTTGCCCCCAAGTTTGTTAACTTGTGAACTTATGTTAAAAACTTGTGGATCTTATGTAAAAAACCAGTTAATGTATTTAACTTATATAAGGGGGAAAAAAAAGAGCCCAAAACCTTTTCACGCATTTAGGACCTATACAGAAGGGGAAAAAACATTTTGTAATGCAGAGATTTTTAAAAATAGCTCTTTTTGAAAAGCATCAAAAATAAAAGACAAATGAGGAAATGGAGACTGCATTTGTGTATGTATGTTATGACAAGGAAATTTCTGGTTACTGTCTGTGGTCAGAGGTCCCAAGACCACCCTCAGGCTAAGTGTTTTCCTCAGACTCCTGGAATTTAGCAAATGCTGTGTTATATTATGGTAGTGTGTTACAGTGAAAGGGTACAGTTTAAAAATCAGCAACAATCTGCAGGTCTAGATCAGAAAAAAAACAATCAGCGACAAGAAAAAGCACATAGAGCTGGGTACAGTATCCCAGACCTGTAATCCCAGCACTCTGGAAGGCTGAGGTGGGAGAATTGCTTAAGGCCAGGAGTTTGAGACCAAGCTAGGCAACTTAACAAGACCCAATCTCTTAAAAAAAAAAAAAATCATCTGGTTTTGGTGGCTCTTGCCTATAGCCCTAGCTACTCAAGTGGCTAAAGTGGGAAGATTGCAGTGAGCTCTGACCACACCACTGCAATCCAGCCTGGGTGACAGTAAAACTCTGTCTTAATACTACTACTACTACTATTACTACTACTACTACCAATAATAATAATAATAAATATGAACTATAAGAGAAGTAAGGATGAATCATTCTGAAAAATCTAAAACAGAAAATAATGCACCTGGAACAGAGTCTAGAAGAGACCAGGTACAAGCTTCCCATTGTCTTCTCTCACTGGAGTTGTTCAGATTGCACTTAATTCTTCCAGGAACAACCGGGCTCGGTAGCTCAGCCTGTAATCCCACTCTTTGGGAGGCTGAGGTGAGTGGATTGCCTGAGCCCGCGGGTTCGAGACCCGCCTGGGCAACTTGGCGAGACCTCATCTCTACAATAAAATCAAAAAATTAGCTGGGTGTGGTAGTGCGTGCCTGTAGTTCCAGCTACTTGGAAGGCTGAGGCGGAAGGATCGCCGGAGCCCAGCAGGTCGAGGCTGCGGTGGCTGGGAGCGTGCCACTGCACTCCAGTCCGGACAGAGTGAGACTCCAACTCAAAAAAAAAAAATTCTTCCAGGAACACTGTGTGACAATATATATACAATATTGCCAACCAGGGACGCTCGCCTAAACCTTGGTGTTAAGAGTTTTGATGGGGGGGGCAAATGCAAGATTGATCTCTTTCCTCCCCATTATAAGAGTCATGACTGAAACCCCTCTAGTGAAAGACAGGTTAACAAGAGAAAAACATAACACATTTATTTGATCATAGCTTTATGTAACATAGGAACATTCAGAATGAAGACCCAATGATACAGAGAAAACTATTCATTTTTATGTTTAGGTTCAATGAAATATGGACAGCTGTGTAGAAATATGAACAAAATGGGTATGCTCTAATGATAATACACAGAATGGGGAATGTCAGCAAGTCTTATCTGTCCTGATTCTCCTTGGCTTCTCTGTGAAGCATTTCCTTCTCCCAGATATTGGGTAGGACCCCTCTGGAATGGGAGTTTTATGATCTACAATCAACCATGGTAGGTCAGAGAATTTCTTTATGGACAGTTCTTTCACAGAGGGCAGGGAATTACAATAATATGTTTAGGTTTTATGGCTGACTTTAGGGGAAAAGGGTTCTGGTTTCTATAACCCACCTTGGGAAAGAGGAATTTTAGTGTTAGGTCACACTCCCAACGAGGGCCTCCAGAATGTGAGGTCAGTCCCGCTGGGGGTATTGGTGTGTGGTGTGTGAGCTGATGCTGCATGAAGGATGCAAAGAATTACACAGAGGTTAGATTAGAAAATATAGTTTATTTAACAAGTAAATTAGAGAAAGAGGAGATTCATCTCCCCAAGGTAGGGAAGGGTGCCAAAGCCAGGAAACACGGCGACGGCCATAGCTCAAAGAGCACGTGGCCATGCCAAAGTCTAGTAAGGCAGTGGTGACTGGCTGCTTGTGGTTGAATCATTTTAATCCTTCCCTTTGGTGGTAGAAGGTCATTAAGGTGATTGAGTGGTGGTCTGATCCACATCATCACAAAGGGGCAGCTAAGCACAGGTACTCATGTCAGGTGATGGACAGCAGGCAGATAGGTGGGTAGTCACATGATTGCTGCCATGGTGGTGGGGTCTGTCTGTGTCATAGAGGTCACGAGGGGCTGGTTAGAGGGTCTTAAGGACGGAGGCAAATACTTGAAATAGAAAATTTTATTAGTACAAAACAAGCTGGGGAGGAGATTGTAAAGCAATTATCAATAGTTGCCTCCGAGAAACTGGTTCTGTCCCTGGCTAGTGGTTAGAGGGTAAGTGCTGAGACCTTCATTTTAGGGTATCATTTTCTGAGCCCCAACACCAGTCACATGAGCTTGGCCAACCACTCTTGTGGCTGAGCTTCAGTCTCTAGCCCTTCCCAAGGACTGGCCTAAGGTTTCCAACATAAATCCCGTTGTTAACATTAACTTTCTGACAAGTCCCAAGACCTCAGGTAAACAAAGACACTTTTTTTTTTTTGAGTCGGAATCTCACTCTGTCATCCAGGCTGGAGTGCAGTGGCCACTCCTGGCCACCACAGCCTCGACCTGCTGGGCTCCGGCGATCCTTCTGCCTCAGCCTTCCAAGTAGCTGGAACTACAGACATGCGCTACCATGCCTGGCTGATTTTTTCTTTATTGTAGAGATGAGGTCTCACCAAGTTGCTCACCAAGATGAGGTCTCACCAAGGCGGGTCTCGAACCTGCGGGCTCAGGCAATCCACTCACCTCGGCCTCCCAAAGCACGGGATTACAGACTGAGCCACCAAGTCCGGCTAACAAAGACACTCTTAACAGATAGGATATTCCAGAGTTTAGAGGTTATCTCCCAAGGAGCCAGTCCAGGGTCCAACTTTTCCTTGAAATGTTCAGGGTTTGGACCATCCAGATCTACAGAGTTAATCCCTTTACTGCATGCTAACTTCTTTATAAAGAACTTTTAAAATCAATAAGAAAAAGACAAGATAGTGGAAAAGGGACATGACACAAAGGGTAATTTGTAAAAGAAAAAATATAAAAGCTAAAGATTTAAAAAGTTCTGCCTCACATATTATCTAAGAATTGCCTACTAAAGCAGTGATTATTAACTGGGTGTGTTGATGTGCATCTGCAGTCCTAGCTGTTCAGGGGACTGGACTCCTTGAGCCCAGGAGTTTGAGGTTACAGTGAGCTATGATTGTGCCACTGCACTCAAACCTGGGCAACAGAGTGACACCCTGTCTCTTAAATAAATAAAAATAAAACAGTGATTAAATATTTTCATGTATGATATTTAAAAAGAACAATGCCAAAAAAAAAATAATGAAAAAAAAAAATGCCTACCACTGGCTAATGGTCTCATGTTGTTGATGCATATGTAAATTGCTACAAATCCCTGGACAGCATTTTGCCTTTTCTTTGACCCAGTATATTTCCACTCCTCCTAAGGATTTAATCAGACAAAACTATTGCAAAACTGTACATATAACAATGCTTGCTGTTGTGTATAGCAGCAAAAAAGAAAGAAAACAAAAGGTCTATTAATAATGAACTTATTAAATGAATTTTGGGCATTGCCTACAATGGACTATACTATGAATCTATTTTTTTATGGACATTTAGGTTTTTGTTTTCTGTCATGAAATAATATCCACACTTTTGTCAATTAAAATATAGGTTTCTACATTTAATAAATGATATATGCCATATTATAATGTGTGTGCATGTGTGTGTATGCATGGAAAAAGCCTGAAAGGATATATCTCCAAATTAAGGTAACTGCTTATCTCTAGGTGATGACCTTGTATGTAATTTTCATTATGGTTGTCTATATTTACTAAAATACTTTTTAAATATTTGTCAAAAAGTAAAATGAAGGTTCTTCCATGGTAGAGAGAGTGTGTAAAGAAAGATAACTCTGGCTGCAGTGTGAAGAAAATATTACACTAAAGTCAAGAAGACAAGTTAGATGGGTATAGCAGTAATCAAAGTGAAAGATGACAGTGGCCTGAACCAAGGTAGTGGAAATGAAGATGAAGACCAGAAACATTCACCAGGTATTTAAGGAAAGAAGTATACCAGGATGTGACATTTTATTAGGTAGAGAGACTAAAGGGGAGAGAGCTCAAGATGCCATTCAGGTGTCAGGCTTGGTGGTGCTATTCAGTGACATAGGGTATTTAATAGGCAAGTAAGAATTAAGATGTAATTTATATAAATTCTGCTTACTGTGTGTTGTTATGTTCTAAACAGTTGTAAATATTCACATATTTAATCCTTATAGCAAACACAAAAACTAGAAACCATTATTCCTAGTTTTGCAGAGGAGGAATTTGAAATGTGGAGAAGCTAAGTGATTTTCCCAGCCAAACTCATACAGTTAGTAGTTGTGGTGCTGGGAACCAAACCCAGTTGGTTTGGCTGTAGAGTCACCATTCTAATCTGCTTTACTATATGTCAAATTTAAGACAAGAGGCTTGAGAGAGAATGAGTTTTGGACATGTTAGGCTTGAGAAATCTGAGGGGCATCTACCTGAAGGGTGCTTGGATTTGTATGTGTTTATGTAACTCAGGAAAGATGATTCGTGAAACCGTGGCAATAGGAGAAACCGCCTGAGAGTAAATATAATAAAAATAGAAGAGAGTTAGTATAAACACTAACAAATTGAACCTAACTATATTACAAATGAATGATATAGCCACATTGAAGGAGGTGGGGAAGAAAAGAATTAACCTAAATAACTTTAGAAAACAAGCGGAGCTAGGTGACTCAGCCTGTAATGCCGCGCCTTTGGGAGGCTGAGGTGAGTGGATTGCCAGAGCCCGCGGGTTCGAGACCCGCCTGGGCAGCGAGACCTCATCTCTACAGTAAATCAAAAAATCAGCCGGGCGTGGTAGCACGCGCCTGTAATTCCGGCTACTCGGAAGGCCGAGGCGGAGAGATCGCCGGAGCCCAGCAGGCGAGGCTGCGGTGGCCGGAAGCAGCCACTGCACTCCAGTCTGGGCGACCGAGTGAGACTCCAACTCAAAAAAAAAAAAAACAAACTTTAGAAAACAGTATCTTAACTGAATACTGTAAGAATAAAGACCAAAAGATTTGTACAGAAATGCTGTAAGCCGGGGGACCACCCCAGAACAGGCCGCGGGCGGTATCATGGCGACCCGGAACCCCCCTCCCCAAGAATATGAAAGTGATGACGACTCTTAGGAAGTGTTGGATTTAACTGAGTATGCAAGAAGACACCACTGGTGGAATCAAGTGTTTGGCCACAGTTCGGGACCTATGGTAGAAAAATACTCAGTAGCAACCCTGATTGTAATGGGTGGTGTGACTGGCTGGTGTGCAGGATTTTTGTTCCAGAAAGTTGGAAAGCTTGCAGCAACTGCAGTAGGTGGTGGCTTTCTTCTCCTTCAGATTGCTAGTCACAGTGGCTATGTGCAGATCAACTGGAAGAGAGTTGAAAAAGACAGATTAAGAAACGAGCAAATAAAGCAGCACCTGAAATCAACAATATAATCGAGGAAGCAACAGAATTTATCAAACAACATTGTGATATCCAGTGGCTTTGTGGGAGGCTTTTTGCTAGACCTTGCATCTTAAGGACATGAATGTTCTACTACCATAGTGGATTCAACTGTGAGACGTGGTGGCAACAAGGTGGTCTCTCAACAGTATGCCCTGGCGGAGTCTCTAGGGCAAGGAGAAACAACTAGCTGGACAATTCTGAACTCACAACTTAGCATTTTGCCATCTGAAGCTTGGCAAACTAGTATCTGCTATAAAACAACCTATATGGTATGGGAACAATAGTATTTCTGAGCAAAACATGGCTTTCTTCATTTTAAAAACACTTGCATCTATTTAGCAATCAGCCTATGGAATATCACCATCAGATGTAGATAATGGAAAGGAAAAAAAATCTGTTGGATTTATTGCCCAGTGAAATGTTATCCTCTTTTTATGTAATAGATGTTCTTCATGTGCTTTATAGTATAGTGAGA
>NW_007257279.1:342997-346825 GCF_000164805.1 Carlito syrichta | reverse complement strand
GGGAAAAACACCACAATGAAACGTACTGGAGTCTTCAGATTGGAAAGACTTTGCAGATAGACCATCTCCTTTTGATAAGAAGTGTCCATAATGTATGTTATATATTGCAAACATATGACATTTTATTCTTTCAGGATTGGTTACAGGCTGCGTGCTTTCATTATTGTGAGTCCTTAAAATTGAATGTGGGATTGATCTTTAGTTTCTTCCTTTATTCTCATTAACCCCTCAAATATAATGCCAAATAAAACTCAGACTTTCTTAAAAAAAAAAGAAAAGAAAAGAAATGCTGTAAGCCAGTTCATAAATGTTTCTCACAGGGGTATGAGTTAACAGTTCTGGAACTACTTTATGTGTATACCACAATTGAATAAATAAGTATATTATAGATAGTGAGAGCCATCAGTTTTTCACTGTTGAAGAAGGAAGTTACCAATAAGGAAAGAGAGAAGACTAAAATGAACCCTGTAGTATTAAATTGGACCAGAGGCATCAGTATAAACTGATGGTTACACACACACACACACAAACACACACACACACACATACACACACACACATATATTATATACAGAGGGTGCCAAAAAAGTATACACGTTTTAAGAAAAGAAAAAACTGTTTTAAAATTGTAATACTTGTTATATACTGATAACAAAAGATGAATACAAGTCATGCTTGACTTCTGCAATTACAAGAGTTACTCAAAGTAGGTTACCATCAGTGTCCAGACACTTCGATTATGACAAATAACAACAGGACTTGTTGCTGTGTGAGGCCTCCCAGATCTTCCATTGGGCACATCACACACAATAGTACCATGTATCTCAAATTTATCAGGAATGTGTGCAGTTGTTAGGCGTGTTGAAGGTTCTGTTGTATATTCATGCCTCCATTGTCATTGTGCTTCCACAACATTCTCGAATTTCAAGTGCCAAGTGCCCTCCTTGACCAATAACCATGCTTCCACCATTTTCTTTGACTGTACTGCCTGTCACATGGTGACACTAGCATTCATTTGATTAAGACCATCTTTTGTGTGATATCATACTACACGTTTCCACTGTAATTCAATTCAACTTTGAAAAGTAATACATAAATAGCATCTCTTAAAATGTGTATACATTTTTTAGCACTCCAGTATTTGAGGGACCCAGAAAACCCGGAATTATCTTTTGTTGGCAGGCCCCTTGTATTACATTCAGAATTTGTTCTTCTGGGTCTAACAGTCAACCATTCAACCGAAGTTTTTACCTGGAAGTTTTGAGAAGGCTGTGTCATGATTTGCAGAAGAAACATTCCGAGTTATGTCAAATAGTTGACTGATTCCTCCACCATAACAATAAATCTGCCCACTCCACACTAAGCATTTAAGCAGTTTTTGACCAAAAATGATACAGCCCCTGTGCTGTACCTCCCTGTTTATCTGATTTCACCCCAACCAACTTACTTTCTTGTAGCAATACCAGACTGTTTTGATTATTTTTTGTTTCCCTGGATGAAGGAAGTCCTCAAAGGGAATCATTTTGCCACTGTGAGAGAGGTAAAACAAAAAATGGCAGAAGCACTAAAAGGCATCAAAATCAACCAGTTCAAAAACTATTCTGAACAGTGGAAAAAGCATCTCGATAGGTGTATTACATCAAACAGAGAGAACTTTGAAGATGACTGAAGTATAAACATATAAGAATAAATACACAATTTGTATAAATAAATTCCAGGTTTTTTGGATTCCTCCCTTATCATACACACACACACACACACACACACACACACACACACACACACACACATGCGTAAACACTGTAGATGTATGTATATGTATGGTTAACATGTGTGTTTGTGTGTGATTTCCTTGCTCTGTCTGTTAAGAGGTTTGGAAGCAATAATACCTCAAAAGCAATAAGCATACCTAGCACTCAGAAATTTGTTTCTAAACACTATTGTCCATTAAAAGGAGTCAAGGCTCCTTGGGGAAACAGTTGATTCCAGGACTAAGCAGGGAAAATGCAAGAGCCTGAAACATCTTGTAGTGCCAGGAAGTGAGGAGGTGCTTGAAAACGGTGAGACTGGTTAAAATAACACAGGAGTCTCCTATTGGCCAAAGCTGGAACAATTTGTACTATAAAATAAATAATAAGAGTGTTAGATTTTTAATTCATAGAATAAATATCCATGAGTCTATATGGATATAAATAAATAAATTGGGGATAAGGAGCAGCTTTTTCTTATAGAAAAATTCCAATTAATAAATTGGTAAGAAAGGAAAATAGAAAATCAGCATTCAGCATAATTGTTGCAGACAAGATACACTGATGATGTCAAAATTAATGGGTTTCAGAGAATCAGAATATTTAAATATTTTAAATATCTTCTCCAATAATACATATTTATTAGCCGGAAAGGGGAAGATAGTAACTTTGCAGTAGAGAAAACTGGTAGATACCACTTTAACTGAGTTTTATTTTTTTTTTTTACATTTTTAAAATTTTTTATTTTAAAAACATGGAGTATAATTCGGGGTTAAATATACAAATGTTCATTTTGCAGATCCCTTTGTTGGTGAGTGTGCCCCCACCTCCCCAGGCAGAATCCCACTACTGCTAATCCCACAACCCCACCCTGGCAATATCCCACTACTGACAATCTTTTTTTTATAGTATTGCAATAATTGTTCAGGGTCTACTTATGAGTGAGAACATGTGATGCTGAGTTCTTTGTTTCTGTGATAGAACACTCAGTATTATAGACTCTAAGTCCATCCAGTTTGCTGTGAAGTTCATAATTTTGTCTTTCTTTATGGCTGCATAATATTCCATCGTGTGTATGTACCACATTTTTTTTTATCCAGTCCTCTTTTGATGGGCAGGATGGTTGGTTTCATGTTTTTGCTGTTGTCAACAATGCTGCAATAAACATAAGTGTGCAGATATCTTTTTCATAGAGTGATTTGAGTTCCTCTGGGAATATTCCCAGTAGGGGAATTGTGGGGTCATATGAAAGGCCAATTTTTAGACCTTTTAGGAATCACCAAACTGTCTTCCACAGAGGTCGTACTAGTTTACACTCTCAGCAACAGTGTAGAAGTGTACCCTTTCCCCACATCCTACCACCATCTGTTGTTTTTTGAGTTATTGATGATGGCCATCCTGACTGAAGTTAGGTGGTATCTCAATATGGTTTTAATTTGCATTTCTTTGATGACTAGTGAGACTGAGCATTTTTTCATATATCTGTTGGCTTCCTCGTATGTCTTCTTTTGAGACATGCCTATTCATATCTTTTGCCCAATTTTTAATGGGGCTGTTTGTTTTTTTCTTTTTGGCATGTTTGATTTCCTTGTAGATCCTACATGTTGGGTCTTTGTCAGATATACAGTTAGCAAAATTTTTTTCCCAGTCCATGGGCTGTCTCCCTGCTCTCTTGATGGTTTCTTTGACTTTGCAGAAGCTTGTTGGTTTGATGAGGTCCTACTTGTCTATCTTATCTTTTATGGCATGGGAACTTGGGATTTTGAGCAGGAATTGGTTGCCAGTTCCTTGCCTATGTCTCCTGCATTTCCAACCGCCTTCCCAGTACCACCTCATGACTACGATATCTTCTTCAATCAGCCAGGCATGGTAACACATGCCTGTAATTCCGGCTACTCAGAAGGCTGAGGCGGAAGGATCACCACAGCCCAGCAGGTTGAGGTTGCGGTGACCGGGAGCGGCCACAGCACTCCAGTCTGGGCGACAGAGTGAGACTCCAACTCAAAAAAAAAAAAAAATAGGATGATGATTACAAATATTTAATTAATATAGTTAATTAGAAAATACATTTAGAATATAA
>NW_007257279.1:341110-342977 GCF_000164805.1 Carlito syrichta | reverse complement strand
TTTTTCCCAGTCCATGGGCTGTCTCCCTGCTCTCTTGATGGTTTCTTTGACTTTGCAGAAGCTTGTTGGTTTGATGAGGTCCTGCTTGTCTATCTTATCTTTTATGGCATGGGAACTTGGGATTTTGAGCAGGAATTGGTTGCCAGTTCCATAAGGATGTCTCCTGCATTTCCTAAGGTTTTCCCAGTACCATTTACTGAATAGGTTCTCCTCTTCCCAGTGGTTGGTGGTGGAGGATTTGTCAAAGATGAATTGGTTGAGAAATTAAGGTTTTGCTTCTGGAATCTCTATCCTGTTCCATTGGTCTATGCCTGTTCTTGTACCAATACCAGACTGTTTTGATTATTGTAGCATTGTAATAAAATTTAAAGTCTGGGAGTGTGATGACTCCCTCTTTGTTTTTTTGTTTTTTGCCGAGGATTGTTTGGCTATTGATGGTCATTTATGTTTCCATATGAATTCCTATATTGTCGTTTTCAGGTCTGAGAAGAATGCTGCTGGTAATTGTGTTAAATCTGTAGATTGCCTTGGGTAGAATGGACATTTTAACAATGTTGATTCTTCCACTCCATGAGCATGGAATATTTTTCCATTTGTTTATATCATCTTTGATTTCTGTGAGCAGCATTTTGTAGTTTTCTTTTTTTTTTTATCAATATTTTTTATTATGGTTTTGTGGGGTACAGTTAAGGGTTAGGTGTACAATTACGTTTCATTCGGGCACCCTGTTGATAAGAGGTGTTTCCCCATCCCCAGAAAGATATTTGCTACTGTTAATCCCATCCCCCCCTCCCCCCTCATAGTTTCCCAGTACCATCAGTCATTTTCTTATAGTATTACATTGGATATTCAAGGTCCATTATATGAGTGAGAACATGTGATACTCGGACCTTTGTTTCTGTGAGAGGTCACTCAGTATTATAGACTCTAGTTCCATCCAGGTTGCTGTGAAATTCATGATTTTGTTCTTTTTTATGACAGCATAGTATTCCATCATGTATATGTACCACATTTTTTAAATCCAGTCCTCTTTCGATGGGCAGCATGGTTGTTTCCAGGTTCTTGCTATTGTGAACAACGCTGCGATAAACATACGTGTGCAAGTGTCCTTTTTATAGAGTGATTTGAGTTCTTCAGGGTATATTCCCAGTAGGAGGATTGCAGGGTCATATGGGAGGTTGATATTTAGAGCTTTTAGGAATCACCACACTACTTTTCACAGAGGTTGCACTAGTTTCCACTCCCACCAACAGTGTAGAAGTGTTTCCTTTTCGCCACACCCTCTCCAGCAGCTGTTATTTTTTGAGTTGTTGATAATTGCCATTCTGACTGGAGTTAGGTGGTATCTCAGTGTGGTTTTGATTTGCATCTCCCTGATGATTAGTGAGATTGAAGATTTCTTCATGTGTTTGTTGGCTGCTCGGATGTCCTCTTTTGTGAAGTGTCTGTTCATATCTTTTGCCCATGTGATAATGGGGTTGTTTGTTTTTTTCTTTTCAGCACGTTTGAGTTCCTTGTAGATCCAGGATGTTAAGCCTTTGTCAGACCTGGTGTTGGCAAATATTTTTTCCCAATCTGTAGGCTGTCTCCCTGCTCTCTTGATGGTTTCTTTGGCCTTGCAGAAGCTTGTCAGTTTAATAAGGTCCCACTTGTCTATCTTCTCTCTTATGACCTGTGGGTTTCGGGTTTTGTTCAGGAATTGGATGCCAGTTTCGATTTCCATGAGGGTATTTCCTTCATCTTCTAAGGTTCTTATGGTTTGAGGTTTGATATTTAGGTCTCTGATTCATTTGGAGTTAACCTTTGTGCATGGGGATAGATAGGGGTCCTGTTTCAATCTTCTGCATGTGGTCAGCCAGTTTTCCCA